>NC_065451.1:112652462-112954144 GCF_917563875.1 Diabrotica virgifera virgifera | reverse complement strand
TTCCACCTCTACTAGTTTCACCATCATCTCTCTTTACCTCACAATGTATTAGGTTTTCCATCTATTCCGTTATTTTCTCGGTTATTAGCGCGCTCATTACTGTAATACCTTCTTCTTAACGTGCCCTATCAAGTCCCCTTGATGTTGGCGATTAACATGGAAAAACTGTCTCTGTCTCGAGCTATTCTAAATAGTTGCTCTGCTTCCTTTATTCCTGACCACTCTCCGATTTGCTTCAACCAAGAGGCATTTTTTTTATTAATTCCTCTGCGTCCTTTGATTTTACCCATTATAATAAGTTTAAGAATATTATAACGGTCTTACCTTACTACGTGTCCAAAATAGGCCGTCTTTCTACATTTGATGTTATGAAGCAAGTCGCGAGCAGCATTTGCTCTCTTAGTGACTGCTACATTTCTCTGCATAGCCGTCCATGTTATTTTTAGTGTACGTCTGTGCAGCAACATTTCAAATGTCTCCAATATTGTAACCTGTAAGTACCTTGTAGTCGGCAAAAAACACAGATACATAGTGAAATTAAACGTTTTACGAAGACACGAATTCTCTTACAAAGATAAATAATCTTTAAATAATATCTATTTGAGTATAAGTACTCAAATGTTTTTATGGTGCTACTATAGTATGAGGTCTACCGTTGCGCTTATGAACGCATAAATAAGAAGAAATATTATTTACGCTAGGGAAATAAGGCAAAAATATACCATGTGCGGGACACTTGAGCAACCCGGTTACAAATAGGTTTTTTGGGTACTATTATATACCTAATGCATTATAAATACAAAAATGCTCGTCACAGTTCGGACGAGAATTTTAGTTATTAACAAATAAGTGTCCAAATGGCAGTTTTTTCGTTTAAATCGCCACAGGTGAAAATACGGCAATTAAATATTTTATTTGAAGTATCCTTCTTTTAGTAGATGAGTAAAGGTTAAAAATGGCAGTTTTTGAATATTGATCCAATAATTTATTGCTTCGGAAATTTCAAAACAAAACTAAAATATCGAAAAAAAATCGGCTATAACTTTTGCGAAAATGGCTTTTAGACTTGCATATTGCATGAGAAATTGAGTCAAACAGTCCATAATATTATGCACAAAGAGTTTAAGACGATTCGTCAATTAGTTTAAATTTTATTCAATTTGTGTATACCAAAGAGCTTTTTTTGCAATGTTTTTGTTCAGAAAATAAGAATAATATAGCAGTTCTGTGGAAACCACGTGAAAGAAAAATAGTTATATTTTCAACTAATTAAAAAAAAACAATTAAAGTCATTTTTATCACTCCGAAAACATTTTACTAAAGTAAAGTCATTTTTGACTTATAAACAAATTAAATAATTTTGTTAATATTTACACTAGATTAAAACTACTTTGGGATTTGAAAATCTGGTATTTTTACACGAATTTTCAAAAAACTTTTGGCCTAGGTTAATTTCGGTCAAAGTTAGCCACTTTTTTTATTTAATTCACAGCTACTTTTTTATATCAATTAAGCAACCTAACTAGCGCCATTTTGAAGCACAAGGTATATAGTTTATGTGTAAAAGTTTGAGTAAACTTTGAAATTCAACAAAGTGGTTAATAAAGCTTTAAAAATTACGTCCTAACGAAATCGATCCATGGTCGGTGGAGGGGAATTATTGAAATCCGTGCACTAAATAATTGAATTGATTCATTAAACATATTTTGCTGCGATTAATATCTCCGGAGCTTGTTGATGGATTTTGATCATAATTTTTTCAATTTGTATGTACTTGTAGTCTTGTAGAGTACGTTATGTACACATTACAAAATGTTAGGGGGAACGCCCCGTATCATTCATGGATATGAAAGATAGATTACGACCGATTCTAAGACCTACCGAATATTCATATATAATTTCATAAAAATCGGTCAAGCGGTCTCAGAGGAGTATGGCAACTAACACTGTGGCAGGAGAATTTTATAGATATAAATATATAAATAGATAAAAAATAGGGGTCGGTGATAGAAGAGTGAAAATTAAGGGTTGTATGTACTTTTTAATTTTACACCACATAAAATTCAGGTAGACAATTTTGTCCAAAAAAATAAAAAAATATCAGGAGGCAACCCCCCTTTTAATTTATGGGTATAAAAGGCTAGATTAACACCTATTCTCAGTTTTACAGGATATACGTGTAAAATTTCATAAAAATTGGTCTAGTCGTTTCAGAGAAGTATGGTAACTAACACTTTTACAGGAGAATTTTATGTATATAGAAGTACTGTTCTTACGATGTCAGTTGGACCAGAAGCATTTTTGGGGTCCGGTCAATAATTCTACGAAGAGCATAGAAATAAAGATAAACCATATAAACATTTGCTTGCTTCAAAATTGATCACTCCTTGTATTAGTCCACATGGACGCGGGTGTGGCTTACTACTTTCTAACGTATCTTATTGGGCAATACTGAAGAGTAATTGGTCAAATTGTTCGGAAGTGCTTAGGCTCAAATCATATCGTTATCTGGTCAAAATACCTTCTCATGTTTCAAAGGCGGTAAGCAATATAAACACTAAATAAACAGTGTCGTCGTCATAACTTACAATTATTTTATTTTTATAATACATTTTTTGTCTCATTTCTTTAGTACTTAAAAAATGAATAAGCACATTAAATTGCATTTGTAAGTATTATATACTTTTAATGATCAATTTTAAATTTTATTGTATTGTATTATACTGAAACTGTATTGTTTATACAGGATGTCCCATATATTATGCGAGATTTAATGACGTCAATTTGCTTCCGCTGATTGGATAATGTAATTAATGGAATTTTTCATGTTTCATATTTTTATTTTTTCCATATTTTCCTTTGTATGTGTCCATGTCTAAGAGCCATATATGAGGAGAGGGAGTGTACATTGATTGAAGACTCGTGATTTTAGGTATTGGAGGTATTTTTTTTTCTTTAGAATAAAAGATAGTTTTCCGAGTGATGCCCAGGCCAATCTTATTATTTTTCTTTTTTTCTTCGGTCTGATTTTTTTTATTTAATTTAGTGATTTGTCCTAGAATATCTCTTTTACTTGCTTTATTCTTGTTTGTGCCACTGTAATTATTGGTTCTCCTTGTTGATTGGTCATGGCTTTTGTTTTACTGTAAGCGATGTTCAGTCCCATCTTTGTCGATTCACTATCTAGTGCTTCCATCATTCTTGGTAATTCTTCACTATTTTCTGTTTTAATACAATATATATACTTACAAGTCAAAAGTGACATTTGGAAAAATTGTGTAGCTCATGTTCAAGTAAAATAAAAATATTATCTTGCTTTGTCACCAATATTAATGTCTTCTTCTTCTTTTCCTTCTTCTTCTTCTTGTGTAGACATAACTGTCTGTTTTTCAATGTGGCTCCAGTAAGTTGTCATTCCATCGTTTTCGTGGTCTTCCCACTTAGTTTTGGATCCCGCGTATGAAAAAAAAGTTGATTAATAGCAAGCTGAAAATTTTTTAATAGCTTAAGGGTGTGTAGTTGGAGAAACTTTGATATATGGGAACACTGGAATAGGGGAAGTTTTAATTGTGGAACAGGTTAAAAATTTGGAACGGCCAGACCACGAAAACGGCACATGTATTTTGTCCGACAGAACAGACTTAAACTCTCCGAACAGAGATTAAACTCTCATGCAAAAATCAGCCTACTATTTATCACCAAATGGGCGTTTTAATGAGTGGAACATGTAGAATATGTCAAATGACAGGAATTATGACAGCTGATAAATAGCAGTCTGATTTTTGAATGAGAGTTTAATCTCTGTTCGGAGAGTTTAAGTCTGACCGTTCCAAATTTTTAACCACAATTAAAACTGCCCCTGTTACAGTGTTCTCATATATCACAGTTTATCCGACTAGACACCGTTTAAGCTATTAACAAATTTTCAGCTTACTATTCATCAACTTTTTTTTTCATACGCGGGATACAGACCTAACTGATCGTCTTCCTATTGCGGAACAGTCTCTCGCCGTCCTTATTACTATGTTTTTTGTCACTTGGCTCATGTAGTTGTTCCATTATACACTTCTGCTTTTTACCCAGTTATTGATGTTGTCCACCTTGCATATCTGTCGTATATCTGCACTTCTACCTCTTCCCATATCCCATCGATTTTTCAAAGTATTTTCATCTCTGCTGTTTCTAGCATTCTTTCTGTCGTTTCTGTATCAAGTCGTGTTTCTGCCGCGTATTTATGTCATTATTGGTCTGATAACTGTTGTGTAAATTGCGACTTTCACTTCTTTTCCAATATTGGTGTGGTAGTTATAAACACGACAAGTGTCGAATCAAGTTCTGAACACACGGATAGTGATATATTTCAACTTGTCAAAAATATGTCCTATGTATAGTATTTTTACTACAAAAGCGATATTACGTAGGTCAAAATTTTTGAAGTAAGAGAACTGTCAAAACATTAGAATGTGAATTTTCATTATTGCCATGTTTATTATAAACATGGATATAATGAAGAGTCACATTCTAATGTTTTGACAGTTCTCTTACGTCAAAAATTTTGACCTACGTAATATCGCTTTTGTAGTAAAAATACTATACAGTAGTAAAAGTGATCTCTTCATTAGTCATGAATTAGACAATTCGACTGGAAGAGGAATTGTTCGTTTTCATGTATTTTATGTGTATATTCAAAGTGTAGTCTTATTTCTTTAGTTCTCAAATTAATAAGCACGTTAAATTTCATTTGTATTATGTATTTTTAATTATCTTTGGTGTCAATTTCATAAAGAAATGTGAACAATTAACAACATTATTACTGTTTAACAAATATTGAACCATAATTTAAAAATAAAAGTTTACTCATTAATTTCTATTGCGCCGCCTATGTTTTACAAACGGTGCCGACAATCGGTGTCGAATTTTGTTTTTATACTGGTCCAACTGACATCGTAAGAACAGTAACTGTGAATTAAATAATAAAAGTGGCTAACTTTGACAGCATTTAAACAAGGCAAATTTTTTTTTTGAAAATTGGTGTAAAAATACCAGCTTTGAAATCTTAAATTAGATTTACTCTACAGTCAATATTAACAAATCTATTCAAATTGTTTGGAAAAATAACTGTACTTTGGTAAAATGTTTTCGGAATGATAAAAATGGCTTCTGATTGATTTTTTAAATTCTTTGAAAACATAAGTGTTCTTCTTTGATGTAGTTTTCACAGAATTGCAGTATCATTATTATTTTCTGAACAATAACATTGCAAAAAAAGCTCTTTGGGATAATCAAATTGAATAAAATTTAAACTAATTGACGAAGTTATAGCAAAGTTTTTATTTTCGAAATTTTAGTTTTATTTTGCAATTAGCGAAGCAACAAATGATCGGACCAAAATTCAAAAACTGCCATTTTAAACCTTTGCTAATCTACTAAAAGTGAATTCTCTAAATAAAATATTTAATTACCCTATTTTTACCTGTATCGATTTGAACGGAAAAACTTCCATTTTTGACACTTATTTGTTAATAATTAAAATTCTCGTCCGAACTGTGACGAGCATTTTTGTATTTATAATGTATTAGGTATATAGTACCCAAAAAACCTATTTGCAATCTGGCTGCTCAAGTGTCCCGAAAAAAACCTTATTTCTTTGAACTAATTGTAATTTTACAAATAATCCTTTGTTACATAATATACCTATTTACTATTTTAATTGAGAATAAGACAATTTTGGCTTACTCCTAATTAAAATAATAAATTTATAGGATAAAGTATTGACTTATAGTAAAATTAAAATAATATTTCTTGTGATTTATGCGTTTTATTCACTTTGTAAAAATTTTTATAATAGTGTTCAAACCCTCCCTATAAAATATTAAAAAGTTTATGGTATTGTTTAACCATAGAGGTAGGTACACATTGCCAGCAAAAATATTCTTAAAAAGGGAAAAAGCATAGATCACAAGAATTATTTTTTTAATTTTAGAAACTAATACTTTTTCATATTATATACTATTTTAGTTGAGAATGAGCCACACAAATTGGCGTATTTTGCACGTTATAATAGATAGGGAGGACAAGTAGACAGCACACTATATTAGCATCTTTTTATTGTTAAACTAGGCCGAAGCCCTTGCAAATAGTAAAAGATAAAAAAATAATAGTAAGAGGATAGAACCCATTCTAGGGAAGAAAATATATATAATATATATAACAACACTGCAGGCCTCAGGGGCCCATGGCTTGAAATTTTTTAACTGTCTTTCTCCACTTTACTCTGTCCAGGGCAGCTGCCTTCCAGTTTACAACGCCTGTTCTTTGTAGATCCTCTTTGGCTACTTCCAGCCACATTTTCCGCGGTCGACCCCTCCTTGTTCTTCCCTCACCTTTTAACAATATACTTTTCGCCCATCGGTCCCCTGACATCCTTTCCACATGTCCCAGCCAGCGAAGTCTTCTAGTTTTTACCATATGACTGATTACTGGCTTCCCAAACAGTTCTTGAACTTTCGCATTCGTCCGTCTTCTCCATTCGTTCTCTCCCACTTTCACACCACCGAAAATCTTCCTCAGCACACTCCGTTCCCATCTTTCCAATGCATTTTTTCTGTATTATTCAGAACCCAACATTCACTACTATACAGTACTGTAGGTTGTATTACCGTATTATATAACCGCAATTTTGCTGCTCTTGAGATAAGACTACTTTTTAAAAGTATGCTCAATGCTTCAACTGCTCGTCTTCGTCTTCGCAATTCCTTTTTCAATTTCTGGAACTTCATCTCCTTTCTCTGTTACAGTCACCCGTAGGTATTCAAATTCTTTTACTTTCTCTAAACAATATTCTTTTCCATAGTTATCTATTCTAATTTTCAAAACCTCTTCTTCATTTATTCTATCTCCAATTTCCACAAATTTCTTTTTGTGTTCGTTAATTTTCAGACCGTACTGCTTAGCTTTTTTTTCAAAAATGTTAAATATTCTTAGCAGTTCTCTTTTTGTTGTTGTTATCAAAACTATGTCGTCTGCATATGCAAGTACCTGAGTTCTTCTATCATGGATCCTACCTTGCGTTCTGATCCCGCTCTCCCTGAATATTGCCTCTAATAAACAATTGAAAAGGACAGTTGATAGAGGGTCTCCCTGCTTCAAACCCCTTCGTACTTTGAACTTTTCTGAGAGGCTACCCTCCAGTGCTACTCGATTTTCTGTTCTCTCCAGTGTCATTTTCATCAGTTTGACCAACTTCTCCGGTATCCCAATTAACCAAAGTGCATGATAAAGACGTCTCCTTACGACGGCATCACATGCCTGCTTGAAGTCTATAAACAGGAGCTTTATATATAGCTGTTGTTCGTAGGTACCGCTAGGAAAATCTGATCGATGGTAGATTTTCCTTTCTTAAAACCACCTTGATATTCTCTTACCTCGATATATTAGACAGATACTAGCATATCTGTCTAATTTTTCTTTTATAACCTTCGCAAGGACTTTATAAATACATCAAGCAAAGCGATACCTCTGTAGAATGTAGAATGTAGAATGTAGAAAATGGGGCGGCCAATAGAGCCTGATACACTGCGACCTTAGTAGATCTATTGTGTTTCCCCTTTCTTTTAAAGCACTTCATCTAGCTTAGTCCTCTTAATGAGACTTAACAGCCTTGATAGTGGCCTTTTCATGTAGCCTGGTGCTTCCGGTTTTTCCTCACCGAGTTCTAGAAACCGCACTCGTGCGAGACCTTCGCAATGACACAGAACGTGTAGAGCGGTTTCCTCTTCTTCCAGACAGAACCGACAGGTGTCCTCTTCTGTCAGGCCTATGAGACTCAAGTGTCTATTGAGTCTACAGTGTCCAGTCAGCAGACCCACTATCATTCTGACAGTGCTTCGACTGCGCGAAAGTAAGTCTGTTGTAAATTTAGCCGAATGTCCTTTGATGAACTGTTTGGCCTGCCTCTGTCCTGGGGAGTTGTTCCACCATTCAAGAGACCTCTGTTGCGCCCATTTTTGTATAGCTGCTCTTTTTATCGTATTTGCGATTCCAAAGACGGGTTCCGGACCAACCATTGGCGTAGATGCGCCTTCTCGGGCCAATTCATCGGCCTTCTCGTTGCCACGATAACCCTTATGTCCCGGCACCCAGGCAAGTGTCAATCTGTTTCGACTTCCCACCTGAGAGAGGACACTCAAACAGTTCCATACCAGCCATGAATCGACCTGTACCGAACTGAGAGCCTTCAGAGCCGCTTGACTATCCGAATAGATAACGATGGAGTCGTTATCTAGATTCCGACTGATTAGTTCCATAGCGCACCTTTGTATAGCAGCTACTTCGGCTTGAAATACGGTCGCATATGTCCCTAGACATACCCGGACTTCCGTCCTTGGTTTTAAGCCATATATTCCAGCCCCTGTACCTATATCGGTTTTGGAGCCGTCCGTATACCATATTGAGTTTGCCGTTATCGGCGGACCAGCTTCCCAGTCCTCTCTTTTTGGTATTGTGACTTGAAAATTTTTGTTAAAGCTATACCTCGTAACCATTCGGTCTACAGGCATTCCTAGAACGGGGTCTGCCTTTATGTCCTGGTATAGCCTTAAGTTATCAGTTCCCTGCATCATACTTATTGGAGCTTGGCCCTGGATCAACCGATGTACTGTTGATCTGGCTTCACTCTGTATGTATATATGTAGAGGTGGTAGGTTTAGTATAACTTCTAGCGCGTCCGTTGGGACTGTTCTCATGGCTCCCGTAACACTCAAGCATGCAAGTCTTTGTGTGCTACTGAGCAATCGAATCGCCCCGGACTGTTGCGTTTTGTTCCACCACGCCACTGAACCGTAAGTTAGCATGGGCCTTATAACCCTTGTGTATAGCCAGAGGTTCATTTTAGGATGTAACCCCCAATTCTTGCCACACATTCGTCTACATCTGTTCAGGGCCATAATGGCCTTCTGTGTGACTTTTTGAATGTGTGCATTCCATGTCAGCCTCTGGTCGAATATTACACCTAAGTACTTGGCCTGACTTGTGAATGGGATTTCTACTCCCTTGAGCGCTAGTGGCTGTAAGCCTTGCAGTGCTCTTTTCCTGGTGAAGGGAACAACGGATGTTTTTTGAGGGTTAACCTTCAGGCCTTCTTTCTCACACCAGCTGTCCACCATCCTCAGAGCGACTTGAAGTCTCTCTGAAATTACTTTGGTAAAGCGTCCTCGAACTACAATTACCAAGTCGTCCGCATATCCCAGACAGTAAAAACCCTCCCTGGACAGCGTGTTAAGTAGGTCGTCCATAAGCGTTGCCCACAGTAATGGGGATAGAACTCCTCCTTGTGGGCAGCCGCTTACTGCCTTCGCTTCAATGGTGGCTTCACCTAACGAGGACACCATGATCCTATTTGCTAAGGTCGTCTTTGTCCACTCGCATATGAAGGCAGGAACTCCTCTCCTTTTAAGCGCTTCCGTTACAGACTCGAAGGAGACGTTATTAAATGCTCCCTCCACGTCCAGAAACGTCGCCACCGCTATCTCTGTGTCATCTAGCGACTTTGAGAGCAGTCTGTTAAGATCATCCAGTGCCAAGTCAGTTGACTTTCCTGGCTGGTATGCATATTGACGATCGCTAAGTGGTTTTTCCATCAGCACATCGTCCCTAATATACCTGTCTATCAATCTTTCCAGCGTTTTTGCTAGGAAAGAGGATAGACTTATTGGTCTGTATGACTTGGGGGTCTGGTCCATTACCCTACCAACCTTGGGGATATATGTGACTTTCACCCTTCGCCATGCAGTTGGAATATATCTCCATGCCAAACTAGCTTTAAAGATCTTTGTTAGATGCGGGATAATCACATCCTGTCCCTTCTGTAGGAAGGCTGGATAGATCCCGTCCATTCCAGGTGATTTATATGGCTGGAATTTATTGATCGCCCACCTGACTTTTTCCGGTCTCGTGATGTCGGTAGCTAATTTCCAGTCCGCCTTAGTAGGCCTTCTGGGATAAGCTAGCTCTACCGGAGGATTATTGTCAATAGATGAGCCGGGGAAATGTGCCTTGGTGAGCATTATTAAGCTTTCCTCCAGGGTTTCCACATACGTTTCGTCCTCTTTCTTCAAGAGGCCGACCTGATTCACAATACCATCCTTAGCCAGGACCTTGTGGATTCTGGAGCATGCGGGAGCCTGTTCGACTTCCTCGCAGAACTTTCGCCACGAGTCTCTTTTGGCTTTTCGGATCTCCTTATTGTATTGCGTCAGTTTTTCTCTATATATGGACCACTCCTGGTTGAATTTGGCTTTATTGAATAGCCTTCTTACATCTGCCCTAAGCTTTTGTAAGTGTTCATTCCACCAGGGTGTGTTTTTCTTTCCTTTCTTTTCTCTCTCTGGACAATTCTCCTGGTAAGAGGCCAGAACAGCTCCGCTCACCGTTTCAATTGCCAGCTCGAGATCTTCCCTATCTCTTATGGTGCCGATTCCTCCCTCGAGAGACTTCTCGAGTGAGCCTCTATAGCCTTCCCAATCCGTCTCTCTCGGGTTCCTGAATCTTGCCACCATTCGAATCGAAGTAGCTAAATCGAATCGAATGTGCCTATGATCGGAACATGAAGGTTCCTCTGACACATGCCAATTCTTTATAGTATCATACGTTTTTTCACTGCAAAGTGTTACATCTAAGACTTCTCTGCGCGTGGCCGTAACGAAGGTAGGTTTATTTCCTATATTGGCTATTTCTAAACCCATGCTTAAGATGAACTGTAGTAAAGCGATGAACCTCGACTATTGATGTTCGTACTCCCCCATGCCAGATGGTGGGCATTGGCATCACATCCCAGTATTAGATGAAGGTTCTCCCTTCGACTGTAGGTTATAACGTCCTCTACTATGCCTGGGCGGAAGACCTTCTCTCCAGCGAAGTAGGCAGAACAGACCAACCATCTTTTACTACCTTCCTCGGTGGAAGCGGTTAGAATACCTGTAACAAAGTCTCCGCAGCAAAGATCCGGAATCAGTGTACAGTTTACTTCGTTGCCATATACAATGCATGCTCGAGGTGTCTCTCCTTTCGCATCGTATAGTAACTTACCTTGTTGCGGCTTTAAGCCTGCAACTCTCCCTCCGTGGAGCCATGGTTCCTGCAGTAGGGCCAAGTCCAGGCCTTCCATATCAAACCTTCTGCACAAAACCGCCGACGCAGATTTGGCATGATGTAGGTTGACCTGCAGGATCTTTATTCTGCCTTCCTCTAAATTGAAGGCTATCTTTCGGGTTTTCCCGTGTCCTCTACCCCTTCCATGGGAGAGACCACACGCTCAGTGGCTTCTAGCCTTCTGGGCGGGTCTGTAGCACTCCCCTGCAAGTCGGTGCGGACTTCTTCCGGGATTTTTCCTTCTTTTGTTCCTTCCCTTGACTTATCATCCTTAGGGGGAGCCTTGCTTTTGCTCGAAGTCTTAACCTTCTTTGACGCTACTTTAGAGCTTTGCGCCTCTGAAGGTTTGACTTCTTTTCTTTTTTGCTTAGACTTAACTGCCGAGGTTGTGGCAGTTACGCCTTGCAACCCCCTTGGTCCGGCCTCTGCAACCTTCTCAATGTGCCCAGATACCTCTGTAACTTTCACATTGAGATTTATCTCCCTTTTTAAATATCGGGCATATTACAGTCTGACTCCATTGTCTCAGCATTTCTTCCTGATGCCATATCATCTTTAGTAGGCTACATATTATTCTCTTTTCTAATATTTTACCTGCTTAAGGTATGTTTAATCATTTATGGATAGATGGCAGAAGAAGCATCGGAAGAAGACGAATTTCATGGCTGAAGAACCTGAGACGATGGTTTGTATGTAGCTCAAAACAACTATTTAGAGCTACTGTCTTAAAAATTAAAATAGCTATGATGATTGCCAACCTCCGTAGCGGAGATGGCACCTGAAGAAGAATAATTTCTCCAGGGATGTCGTTGATACGCGCACTCTTGTTATTCTTTATGCTTCTTAAAACCTCCATTAATTCCTCGTCTGTTGGCGGCTCCAGTACATCCTCTTGGTTGTAGTTTTCCTGTATCACTTCCATCTGAAACTCGTCATTACCTTCCTACCACCCATTTAGCAGTTGCTCAAAATGCTCTCTCCATCTATCTGGTTTTCCTTCCTTGTCGCCTATTAGGTGCCTCTCTTTGCACCTGTAAAATTTGTGTCCTCTTGAATACTGTTTTTTACTTCTTTTTGCTTCTTGGTAGTAATTTCTAATGTTCTTATTGATATAGTGTTGCTCAATATCTTTAAGCTTTTTACTCATGTGTTCCTGGTTTTTATATCTACACATTATTTTTGTGTTTCTTCTCTGTTCTTCCCATTTATTTCTATTTTTTTCACTTGGCTCATCTATAATTCTTTGTCGTGTCTAATTCCTTTTCTCTAACCCTTTTCTACAGTCACCATCGAACCATTCTTTTTCCTGTTTTCTACTTACTTGTCCCAGGTTCTTCCTTGCCGATTCCTTCAAAGATTTCTCAATTTCTGTTCACTCCGTTTCTATATTGTCATGGTACTGCCTACCTCTAAGCTTGTCCATAATTTCTGCTTCAAAGCTCTTTGCAAGGTCCTCGTTGTTCAATTTGGCAACATCGTATTTTTTTCGACTTTCCAATTGACCTCTCGGTTTCGACGTACTTTCTCTTATTTTTGCTATCAACAATATATGATCGGAATCCATATCAGCTCCTCGATAGCTTCTTACATCTGTTATTTGTTTCGCATGTTTAACTTCAATCAACATGTGGTCAATTTGATTGCCTGTTTGGCCATCTGGTGAAATCCATGTCTCTTTATGTATTGCCTTATGATCAAAGTATATACTCATTATTCTCATATTATTCTCCTGTGCAAAGCCTATCAATATCTTGCCGTTGTCGTTACTTTCCTGGTGCTTACTCCTTCCACCTGTGGTCTTCCTGTACCTGTTCTCATTGCTCACTTTAACATTAAGGTACCCTATAATTATTTTAACATCATACTTTGGTATTTTATTGTAAACACGTTCTATAATAGCATAAAATTCATCTTTTATTTCTTGATCTTTGGTTTCTGAAGGGGCATGCACATTTAATAAACTTAGCTTTCTAGTCTTACCTCTGATTCTCGGCATACAGTTCCTTTCTGATAAAGCTTCAAAGGCTACCACTGTCCTCTGCAGCCTCTCAGTCCCCACAAAACCTATACCCAGCATTCTATCGGCGCCTCCACTATTGAAAAAACTGTAACCGTCCACTGTTATTACACTGTCACCCTTCTGCTTCGTTTCTTGCATTGCTAACACATCCAACTTATACTGCTTCATCACTGCCACTATCTGATTCAAAGCACCAGCTTCATATATACTCCTCATGTTACAAGTTCCTATTCTAAGAATGGGCTAGTTGTTTTTATGTTTTTTCCATCTTTCTTTGTCATTCGTGTATTCTCTCAGATCCTTGTTCATAGCGGATTTTTTTGTCATCTTGTTGTCCCCTACACGTGGACTCCTCAAGTTTCTTGGTTAGTTTAACTTTCCGTCTTTTCTGTTCCATGTCCAAGTTTTTCCTTCTATTATGAGCTTCCTGAACCCCAGCTTCACTGACTTGCCCTCGCTCCTAGCTTCTTAAGCCTTTTTCCGTAATTCGTTCTTAATTTCCATGTCTGCTACTGTTAGATCATCTTTTATATAAATCCGTTTTTCTTTAAAATCCCTTAGTTTTTTCTTATTTTGCATTACCTTCCTCTTGTCCGCGGTTTCCAAGTGCAGTAAACATTTTTCCTCTCCTAATTTTACAGCTGCTTTAATATCCACTTTGACATGCGCCAGCTAAGGGTCACCTGCATACAATGGGGCTGTTTCATGGAGACTTGAGCTGCAGACTCTGTAACAGAGAACCTGAAACAGTCAACCATATTTTGCATGACTGTGAGGCATTGGATCGGAGGCGGCAAACACTTTTCGGAGACATCGAAATGACTCCAAAATTATATGGCACCCACCCACTAGACCTGTACAAGCTGGTACAGGGTTCCAGAATTCTGGAATGGGTTTCATAAACAATGGAAGATGTACAATAAGCCAAGTGGCTGCAGTACAACCAGTTCACAATAGACGGCTTTCAGGGAAAAAAAAAGAAAAAAAAATATCCACTTTTATATTCATAGTCTTCTCAATCATGTTTTCCATCACCTTTTTTAAAATGTCTGAGTCCTGCGTATTTACCTTAACACCGGTTATAACCACGTTGTATTTTTCCTTTATTTCTCTAAATATTCAACTCTACTGGTTAAATTTCGTACATCTCTTTTAGCTTGCTCATTCTCTTTTTTAATTCCTTCGTTTACTTTCATAATTTTTATATTTTCTTCCCTCAATGCTCTAATTTCTTCTGCATAAATTCCTTGTTCGCTTTTAATATCCTTCACATCGGATGCTAAACTGTGATAGGGAAGACAATATATTGTGCCAAAATTAACGCCTAATTTTAAAATTATAATTTCAGTCGTTTCGAAAAATATTTGTTTGTTCATTTGCTCTTTAAGGTTGCTTTTCTTATTAATCTTATTTCATCTTAATTAATTTGATCCCAAATTTCAACTAATTGCAAAATTAGTCGATCTATGTAATGAGTTTGGTTCATTAGGTAGTTGTCGTAGTCATCTTCCTACGACCGACGTCCCCAATATGTTCTATTGGGTTGAGGTCGGGACTTCTCGCAGGCCAAACAATGGCAGGAATCCCAACCTCCTGACGATATTTCTGTACAATTCTTACAGTGTGTGGCCTGGCATTATCTTGCATAAGCACGAATTTATTCACAATAACAGGTTCAACTGAAGTGTAATGTAATGTGATCTATTCTAATTATTAAATCCCTACTAACCTCCAAATACTTTATTATTACTCTGTATCCAGGCAGCTTTTATTTGATCTAGAAACAACTTGATTGGACAGGTGACCTTTAGAATTTTTGGTTCTATTCTGTACAGCAGTAATCCCTCCATCAGTTTATAGCACCAGCCCAACAAAATGTTACTTCATAGACCTCTGCCTGGTGGCTTGTTTGATTTTAATATGACCCTTATGTTTGTAGTTTTAAAATTTTTTGGTAGGACTTTTCTTCCGTCCACTTTGATCAGTGGATTTTCACGGAGAGGTAGGCTTTTGCTACTAAATTTTTTAATAGGCTCAGTGATTGCTTTTTACTGACTAATGCAATATGTTAAATAGATTAATATTTTAAAAGTAATACTAATGAGAGTTAACCATTTGTTTCAGGTTTTAAAATCACATGGATGGATATCTTGGACCTTAACAAAATTACAGCTGCTGCCAAAAAGGCTAGCCAAAAGTAAGTATATACAATTATGATATTTAAAGTCAAAAATGTAAGTTGTCAGGATATAGAGAACTACAATCTAAGACAAGAATCAAGATTCCTTTTCATAACTAGCAAGCAAATTCCCTAATATTTCACACCATGGGCAATTGACGATTGAAAAGTACAAAAAGACCAAAATGTAGAAAAGAAAAAGCTTCACCATTAGCAGCTATTCCATGCATTGTCTAATGTAAGCTTCCCTTAGATGCTTACTCCACCCGGCGTGTCCACTTATTTCTGTTCGCTTATTTTGCATTCATTCGCTTGATGTCATCACCTCATTTAGTCTAAGGTCTGCTTCTACTACTACTGAAGCTTCTACTACTGCTTCTGAGCAACAACCATACTAATAAGTTTTTCATTAAAAAATACATATGTTTAAGCAAGTTTAGATTCAAGCTCATAGAAAACGAGGTAGATAATTTTATGTTTTTATTTTTATTAATATTTTACGCACCATCAATCTTAACTACGTAGGCATTTTGATATCTCATCAAATATTAATTAATTAAGTATCAGTCCAGAGTCTAGATAAATACACCACACAACTAACATAACTATTCTCCAGAGGCTAAGAAAAGACAAAGAAATTATTAACACCGTAAAAAAACATTAGTCAACAAAAATTAAAGTCGAAGAACTACATACGGAATCCACGGAATACTTATACAGGAAAAGAATATCAGAGAAGACTGCTGAGAATGGAATATTAGAAAACGATAACATCAATGAAAGCTGGAAAAAACTCAAAGATAACATAATCGACGCTGCAACAGAATCACTTGGAGAGAGAAAAGTAACGAATACTCACATATTAAAGAAGAAAACCCCGTGGTTTAGAGAGGAAGTTAAGATAAAATGCGAAGAAAAGAAGAAAGCCTTTTTACAATACAGAACAAAACAAACACAACAGGCATACAACCGCTACAAACGAATCATCAGAAACGAAACGAATACTTTAGTGAGGCAAATAAAAAGGGAGCACTGGCAGAGTTTTTTAAAACAGATGGAACACGACTTCTACGGAACACAAAAAGAAGTATGGAGAATGATCAGAGGGCAAAGAAAGGAGATGAATGAATTAATAAAAGCGAAACGCATTCAGAAGGAAACATGGGCAGACTACTTCCGATCTCTATTTGCTAAAGGTGATGAAAATGAACCACCAACACCTGAAGTTACGACAAACGAAGAAATAAACATCGAGGAGGGAGAGGTAAAGGAAGCATTAAGAAAATAAAAAAATAGAAAATCTCCAGGAGAGGACAGAATATCGAACTAACTCACAAAGTACGGAGGACAAGATCTAACTAAACAACTATTAAAACTAATACAAAAAATAATAGGACAAAAACATAATACCACAAGAATGGAGATCAAGCATCCTAATACCTCTCTTCAAAAAAGGAGACAAATCAGACCCGGAGAATTACAGAGGCATTAACTTATTAGACACAACATTAAAATTAACAACAAAAGTGATAACAATCAAATTAAATGAAATTATAACATTAGCAGAAGAACAGCAAGGTTTTAGGTCAGGAAAGGTCATGCACTGACGCTATATTTATAATGAGGCAAGTTCAAGAGAAATCGTTGGAATACAACAAACCGGCATATTTATGTTTCGTGGACCTTAAGAAAGCATTTGACAGAGTAACATTAAAGGACGTTATCCACTTGTTATATTTGAGAGAGGTACTTCTGGAAATAATTAAAAAAATAGAAAACATCTACCAGAAAAACACAATAAAATTAAAAGTGGAAGATGAACTAACTGACCCAATTGAAGCCGGCAATGGGATAAGGCAGGGGGATTCCTTGAGTCCTTTATTGTTCAACCTGATCATGGACGAAATAATAAAAAAGTAAAAACTAAAAAAGTATACCAAATGGGAGAAAAATAACTTAAAATAATCTGCTATGCGGACGATGCAATCTCAAAGTAAAGATGATCTACAACGTATGCTGCACCAATTTAACATAATCGCCAGAAAATTTAACATGTTAATTTCCTAAAAAAAGACAAAATGCATCGTTATAACAGCAGATCCAATAAGATGTAAATTGGAGCTTGAAGGTCAGGTAATAGAACAAGTGATGGAGTTTAAATACCTAGGCATCACACTATCTAGCTACGGAAGGCTCGAAACAGAAGTGAAAGATCAAGTGAATAAAGCAAACAGAGCCGCAGGTTGCCTGAATGACACAATATGGAGAAATAAAAATATCGGAAAGAAATGAAAGGCAGAATTTACAAAACAGTCCTCAGACCAATAATGTCATACGCGGCAGAAACACGACCCGACACAGAGAGGACAAAAAGATTGCTCGAAACAGCGGATATGAAAACCCTTCGAAAAATCGATGGTAAGACTCTATGGGACAGAGCTAGAAGTACAGCTATACGACGGAGATGCAAGGTGAATAACATTAATAACTGGGTAAGAGAAGAATAGACTGGAATGACCACATAAGCCAAATGAAAACTAATGGGTAGTCAGGACAGCGAGAGACGGTTCCCCAATAGGAAGACGACTAGTGGGAATACCACGAAATCGATGGAACGACAACTTACTAGAGGCACATTGAAAAAACAGACAGAGTGATGCCTATTAGGTCTGGATCCCGCGTATGAAAAAAAGTTTGTTAATAGCAAGCTGAAAATTTGTTAATAGCTTAAGGGTGTCTAGTCGGATAAACTTTGATATATGGGAACACAGGAACAGGGGCAGTTTTAGTTGTGGAACAGGTTAAAAATTTGGAACAGTCACACCACGAAAACGGCACATTTATTTTGTCCGACAGAACAGACTTAAACTCTCCGAATAGAGATTAAATTCTCATGTAAAAATCAGACTGCTATTTATCACCTGTCATAATTCCTGCCATTTGACATATTCTACATATTCCACTCATTAAAACGCCCATTTGGTGATAAATAGCAGTCTGATTTTTGCATGAGAGTTTAATCTCTGTTGGAAGAGTTTAAGTCTGTTCTGTCGGACAAAATAAATGTGCCGTTTTCGTGGTGTGACCATTCCGAATTTTTAACCTGTTCCACAAATAAAACTGCCCCTGTTCCAGTGTTCCCATATATCAAGGTTTATCCGACTAGACCCCCTTAAGCTATTAGCAAACTTTCAGCCTGCTATTAATCAACTTTTTTTTCATACGCGGGATCCAGACCTATATACCAAAAAGAAGAAGAAGAAGATAAGAGTTAAAAAACAGAAAATTGGCTTAATTCGCCTACGTTTTGCGTAATAATAAATACCGACATATAGGTATTAGGTCTGGATCCCGCGTATGAAAAAAAAGTTGATTAATAGCAAGCTGAAAATTTGTTAATAGCTTAAGGGTGTCTAGTAGGACAAACTTTGATATATGGGAACACTGGAACAGGGGAAGTTTTAATTGTGGAACAGGTTAAAAATTTGGAACGGTCAGACCACGAAAACGGCACATGTATTTTGTCCGACAGAACAGACTTAAACTCTCCGAACAGAGATTAAACTCTCATGCAAAAATCAGACTGCTATTTATCACCAAATGGGCGTTTTAATGAGTGGAACATGTAGTATATGTCGTATGACAGAAATTATGACAGGTGATAAATAGCAGTCTAATTTTTGCATGAGAGTTTAATCTCTGTTCGAAGAGTTTAAGTCTATTCTGTCGGACAAAATAAATGTGCCGTTTTCGTGTTCTGACCTTTCCAAATTTTCAACCTGTTCCACAATTAAAACTGCCCCTGTTTAAGTGTTCCCATACATCAAAGTTTATCCTACTAGACACCCTTAAGCTATTAACAAATTTTCAGCTTGCTATTAATCAACTTTTTTTTCATACGCGGGATCCAGACCTATATAGTTGATTGTATAAGGCAAGATTTAGGGCAAGAGGGGCCCTGAATGTAGATGTGTATCCTAGCTGGTCAAGTTAGGAAGTGGATTGGTCTAACGTCAACTGATCTATTTCGAGCTGCTTCGAATAGAATAACATGGGTCAATGTGGTCGCCAATATCTCTAAATAGAGCAGTGCTTCCTAAATTTTTGTGTCGTGTCCCATCTTACCTTGACGATGCCAAAAATTCTTATGTCCCCCCACCCCAATTTAACATACATAGTTTGAATATTGTACCCTTAGAAACTAATAGGTTTTAGAAAGAAATCGCTAAGAAATTGTTAACGAAACTGTCAGGTAGCTACAATGAAAAACTCAAATTCAGATTTCAAATCATTTTAATATAGATTTTTCTGTATTGTTATTTTAATTTAGTGAGACCCTTGCTCTTCATTCTTGCTGCAGAGATTTTATATTTGTTTCCAATTTGGTTAGCTTCATTGTCGAGTCTCCACGTGGAGTTATATCCAGCCGATTTCTTTTTTACCAGTAAATCATGTGCTGCACTAAATCTATACCCAGCCAAATATACGAAGATCACGGTAGCAATAGTTTTCTTGAAAATTTGGTTGAGTTTGGGTATTTCATTTATGTTTTTTCATAAAGCCATGTCATCGCTTTATATTAAATAGAGTTTTATCTGATTCATCATTTTGCAATTATACAAGTTCTTCTTGATCTACGTATTTGATATGTCAGAAAAATCCACTAACATTAGGCAGAATAGGTGTGGGGGCCCTACCTCCTACCTTTAAAAAATGTTGATCTACTTTCTACTTTTATAAATATAATTTTAAATAATAAAAAGTACAAGAGCTGTAACTTGTTACAGTAAAATATTAAAAATAATGGTAAGATGTATGGTTAAAGTCCGGGAACTTTTCGAGATGTTTTAATTGAAAATTTATTGATTATGTGGGACATATTTAGTTGCAATAAGCCGGGAGCAGTCACTCCGGTTGAAAAAAACTAATTTTTTTTCCTTTTCCGTGATAACTCGATGAAAAATTTTGCAACATAACTTTCCACTCGTAAGTGCCTCGAAGAAGGGCTTAGTAATGCGTAGGTTTATTTTTTTTTCTTTTTCTTTTTGTTGAATTTGTGGCTTTGGTGGGAACCAATTAGCTTTAATAATTGTTAGAAATAATATTTCTAACATAACAAGTAAATAAAAATACCTACTATAAAATAAAAATTTGCTGTAAAATTGTATTTAAATTTGTATTGTTAGATAAAATCTAACGCGCGACCGATTACGTGACAGAAAAGAGCGCGACTGTTTCCGGGTTAAGACATCGTCGCCAATGCTCATTGTAGAGAGATGATTCAAACACTTTTGACCCATCATAGACCGAAGTAGATTTTTAATTAACTTAAATTTTGAGAATGATCTCTAACCACTGCAGTTAGTTAGCATCAGAACTAAATATAAAAAAAGTGTCACCTCAACATCTGGAGAAGCATCATTCATATTCTTTTCTTTTAACAGTTGGTACATTTGAAGTTCTTTGCTTATATTTTATAATCTGATTTCCTGTTTTTAGGTGAATTGAAGAATCTTACAAACTGTACCAGGTGGATACATAAGTTTTCATCTAAATCATTGCTATAAATGTTGGTAAGCTTTAGTGAGTGAGCTTCAATTTCATTGAGAGTTAAATTTTCCAATTTTTCAAAATGATGTAAATATCCAAAATTGGAATGAATGGATTCATATTCAAAAAGCCTCTGAATTAAAGAGGTAATGAATTGATCTATAATAGTGATAAAATTTTAAGTTCCAACCTTCACTGATGTTCTCAGATCTTTCGAAATTGTCACGTTTTGACTGTATAATTTATTTATGTGATCTAAGTGCTGCTACTCCTGAATTAAGGTCAATATTTGGATCTTGAAGAATACGACTTATGCTGTTTTTCCTTTCTGTTTCCAGTAAACACATTCGATTATAGGTACAAACCATTTGCAATGCTACGAGTTTTAAATTGTTGCTCATAGTCTTCCGAAATTTTGGATAATGCTCCTTTAATCTGATTATAACCTTTAACTAGTTGACCTCCGTGACCATGGAGGCCTCTATTAATATACCTCCATGGCCATCTAATATTATTTGCTCTTTTAGGAACAATAATATTTTTTTAACGGTCTGCCTTGCTGTCGTTTAAAGACGCAGCTTTTAAACATTCTCTTATTCTGTTAAGTTGTATCTATATGTAGAGGAAATGAAGAATACATGTAGCTAGTTCTTCTAAGAAATTAAAGAATGCTGTTCTATGCTAATGCATGATAACACATAACACTCAGTTGCAGCTTTTGAAACTAAATTTAAAGAGTTGGCGACACAAGGAATCCACATTTCCAAGATATTAAGGTACGTATTCATACGTGGGTGCTCCGTGCTTGATGTAGCAGCTCCACATAGTGGATACGTTGGTGCTCGCCATACGGCGCTCACCCTCTTTGATTCAACCGGTTTGCTGTATATATGTAGGGGAGCGCATACCGTAGCCATTTGAGCAGCTAGACCGAGCACGGAGCACTCACGTATGGATATGTACCTTTTTGTTCTATAATTTCAGAATTAACACCATTGTATTTTCCACTGATAACTAACGCATTACCGTAGGACGGTCTCCTGCAGTTTTTCAAATCGATATCATGTTCTTGCAAAATTGTCAATAGAGAATTTAATATATCTTCTGCTTTATGACTTCGATTTGGCAAAAATATGGTAAGCCTTTCAACAGGAGTGAAACCTTCTATATAACGAAATATCAGAGTTAATTGATTGGTATGAACTGAATAATATTTTGACTTCTTAATCCTTGAAACTATTTCATTTAATACGTTTTGACCCATCGGATGTACAATTTCCTCACATATGGCTGATGAAAAATAGTGACATGTTCGCTTCCAGGATTTGAATATTTATTAAAATATAAGTAGTTCTTCAAAAATTGATCATATTCAGCTAATAACTGGAGTATTCTCAAATAATTTTCATTTTGTGATGAATTCGGAGACAACTTATTTTCGCTGCGAAATGCTAAATCTCGTTCACAAATAAACTTTATAACAGTAAAATTATTCCTTCTGAGTTACCATCATTCTTCCGAATGGTATACTTTCATGTACATACGAAATATGTTATGACAACTCTCAAATTTTTCAAAATGATTTGCAAATACGTGAAAGACAACCCAAGATCCGAAATGAAAATTATTATGAAATGGTAATTTATAAATAACCCCATTTAATTCATACATAGTTTCAAATTCTTGAATTTCTTGCGACATAAACCTAATAGGTACATAGGAATAATCCAATAAAGCAGCTCAGATATTTATCAGCGTAATTTATATGCCTTCCAGTCTTATTTGCCTTCAATTCATGTTTTTTTTTAAATACAGATAACTTAAAATATACGTGTTAGACACACGTCATACGTCAATCTTATTTGGATTTGCTAAGTAATCATATTTCAAAACCGATGTTTAAGATGGCGACCGATAAGTCATCGAATAATAACTAATCGAGAATTTATGTGGCATTCAGCAGAAAATCACTAAGCGATTAGTCAACGATTAAGTCTGCTGAATGTACCCATTGGCTTCGATATTATTAAAAAGATTAGTACCATACACCGAAGAAATAGTTGGTGACTACCAGTGTGGTTTCAGGCCTGGCAGATCGACTGTTGATAAAATATTTACAATAAGACAAGTGCTTGAAAAGTATTTGGAATATAATCCGGACTTGCATAAGATCTTTAACTGCGGTGATATAAATTTGTGTAAGTAACTCCTTTGCACAAGTTAGAAGAGGGGGAAAATATCAAATGCTTTTTGCGTAAATTCTGGACTGAGACAGGGAGATCCGTTGTTCCCATTGTTGTTTAACATGGCCTTAGAATATGCCATGCGAAAAATGTATCGAAAAACCAAACCAGACATAATTGCTCGGGGAGCAAAAATCATACTCGCCTTTGTCGATCACGTAGACGCAGTTGCACAATCAACATTAGAAATTAAGGATATTTTCTCGAGCCTTCAAGAAGCTGCATTAAACATCGGTCTAAAAATAAATGAAGACAAAACAAAATACATGGTCGTCTCAAAACAAGAACGACGGTAAATAAGGCAAAATATTACTATAAACGATTAGTCCGTTCTTTAACGGTAAAATATTGCAAAACCTC
Source organism: Diabrotica virgifera virgifera (assembly GCF_917563875.1). Lineage (NCBI taxonomy): Eukaryota > Metazoa > Arthropoda > Insecta > Coleoptera > Chrysomelidae > Diabrotica > Diabrotica virgifera. Next base: position 112,930,644 of record NC_065451.1, on the reverse strand, counting down.
TAAATTTTAAAGAACCGCTTGGATTGACATGAAATTTGGCATACACATAGCTAACAAGTCAAAGAAAAAAAGTGATATTGTGCCGATATGTGCTTTTGCCCTGGGGGTGGTTTTCACCCCCTTTTGGGGGTGAAAAAATATTCGTCCAAAGAAACTCAGGAAATGGATAAACTGGCTAATTTTAAGTAACTTTTGTTCTATAGAGTTTTTTCACTAAGTCAATACTTTTCGAGTTGTATGGCAGTGAATATGTTCATTTTTTTCAACAAAATAACCCCCTTTAGACGGTTTTTCGCAAATAACTCAAATAGTAAGTATTTTGTCGAAAAAACATTTGTAGCAAAAATATAGCCTGTAAAAATTAAAAAAAAATGGTGTATGTATCATGTCTCTACACCTAGTAGAAGCAGAGTTATAGCTAATGAAAAATAGGTTCATATTCGTCAAATTCCAAATGGAATACTTTAACCTGAAATAACCAAGAATAAAGCACATTTCGGGGAAAACTCATTACAACTTATTTAAAGTGTTTAAAAAAAGCTTGATTTTTGTTTTATAAAAAAAATTTCTAGCATCAAAATTAAACAATTTACGCTCAAAATAAAGTTAATCTCTTTTGGTTTTGGTAAAAAAATCGAGAAAATCACCCCCTAATTAGTATCTTAAATGAACTTAATCGTTACGACTTCACAAGTTTCTTGACTCGTGTATATATTGTTTATATGATCTGTAAGTTTCATCGGTTTAAAGTCCTTATTATTGAAAGGGCTGTAGTTAAAAGGGGTTGAACGAGTCACTGATCAAGAATGTATGCATATTTAGAAACACAAAATCTAAATCAATTTTTGTCTAACAGAAAAACAAAAAAAATACATGATATTCAGAAAAGCAAATCTGACTTTTTTTTGTTTTTCGAGATTTTTGGTATCTCCAACAATTTTTAGGTTATGCATATTTTTCAAAATTTAAATTTTTAAAAATTTTATTTTGAAACCAAATTTTTTTAAAAATAAGCACTTTGAATCGATGAAACTTACAGATCATATATAACAACATAAGTAAAATAATTTGTGGAGCGGTAACGATTAATTTCATTTAAGTTGCTAATTAGGGGGTGGTCTTCCAGATTTTTTTGCAAAAACAAAAGGGATTAACTTAATTTTGAGCGTAACTTGCTTAAATTTAATGCTAGAAACTTTTTGTAAAAACAGAAATAAAGCTTTTTTTAAACACTTTAAAAAAGTTATAATGGGTTTCCCCAAAAAGTGCTTAATTTTTTGGATATTTCACGTCGAAATATTCTATTTGAAATTTGGTGAATATGAATCTATTTTTCATTGGCTATAACTCTGGTTCTACGACATCCAGAGACCTAACGCGTACACCATTTTTTTTTTACTTTTTTATAAGCTATATTTTTGCTAAGATCTTTTTTTTCGACAAAATACTTACTTTTTGAGTTATTTGCGAAAAACCGTCTAAAAATGTGGTTATTTTGTTGAAAAATGAACATATTCACTCGCAAATAACTCGAAAATTGTTGACTTGGCGAAAAAGCTCTATAGAACAAAAGTTACTTAAAATTAGTCAGTTTACCCATTTCCGGACTTATTTTGGACATATATTTTTTAACCCCCAAGAGGGGGTGAAAGTCACCCCCAGGGAAAAAGCACACATCGGAACAATATCATTTTTTTTACATGTAAGCTATACGTATGTCAAATTTCATGTCAATTCAAGCGGTTCTTTAAAATTTAGAGCAAAAACCGTGAAAGAATGGACTAGATCATAACTTCGAAGTGGTTAGAGAATTTAAATTTCTAGGAGCAACAATCACAAATGACAAAAAACTAGAGCGAGACGCGAATAATGGCAGGAAACTGATCTTTCTTTGCAATGCAACATCTAATGAAGTCAAAACTTCTTTCACGATGTGCACAAATGCAGATAAGACCATAATACGACCAGCAGTCGCGTATGGAAGCGAAACATGGAGGCTAACAAAAAGAGAAGTAAATAAATTGATGGTGTGGGAACTTAAAATTCTTCGAATGATATATGGCCCTTGCAGAGACAGCGTGACAAACGAATGGAGGCGCAGATACAATAACGAGCTAGAGTCTCTATTCGGAAAGGAAAATCTAGTCAGATACATGTATAAAGGCCAATAGACTCAGATAAGCAGGGTATGTGATACGCAGTAACGAAAATCGTCTTATAAACAATGTTTTCCGGGAAAGGCGAGATGGAAGAAGGACGGCCTAGAAAAAGGTGGAAAGATGCAGTCAAAGAAGATTTAGAGAAAATGGGAGTGCGACAACTGGAATTAGTGGCACAGGACCGACAAACATGGAAGGCAATAGTAAACGCGGCAGATACGAAGAATTGTAACGCCATTGATGATGATGATGATGAATTGTAGAGGCCTAGAAGCAATATCTCGTAAGTGCAGGTGTTAAAATTTGTGGTTTTTAACAAAAACTTTATATCGATGGCTTAGAAACAATACCTCGTAAGTAATAAACATTCAATAATCACGATTTTTATAGGTATTACACGCAAACGATTTATTCGAGGTACTGGCACGCAGTGGCGTGCTGGTCATATAAATGAATCGGTGCAATCACCGAGAGGCCGCAGCCTCTTGAGGCCGGTCAAATAGGTTTTTACAAAAATTTTCGATGTAACAAAAAAATATTTTTTTAATTTCTAATTGGATGTTAATTTTGCTAATAATATTAATAAAACATTTAAAAAAATCAAATTTTTTTGATTGTGAAATGCAGTTTAAGTAAATTTAATAAGACTCTATAGTCTTATAATACATAAATAGATTGCTACAGATAATATTATTTATTTTCATACATACAAGTATATTTATGGTTTTCCAATTTCCTTCAAACATGTTAGTATAAGAGCTGTGAGACATTTTTGAGTAGGTATTTTAGGCAACCTGAAAATTTTTCAGGTGACTCTTCTATGATAGCCTAATACAAAAATGCCGGTCTGGCTGGAGGGTAGCGGTTATTTTCCCCAAAAATCCCCCCCAAAATTAAAAAAGGGTAAAAATTGTTCTTACAAAAAATATCATTGATATGCCTTGAAAATAAATTTAAATATTCAAATATAAAGAAAATAAACAGGCCAGACGATTTGAGGGCGATTTTAACTCTGCAAGATACTTGCATGGGCGCCCCAGGATTATTTTCAGGGGGGGCATCTGAACTTCAGAAGATTTCATTTGAATCTGTACATACTATTAACGAGTATATAATACAACTATACATGCATAGATATGTACATTCCTTCCGGACAGGGAGGTGCAATTGTTATTGTGACAGGGTATTTTTTAATTTTAAAAATAAATATTCTAAAAAGACAGGTTTTTTTTGGTGAAATTTTTCAATTGCCATTTGATCAAACAAATTACGCGTGCATATAAATGAAAACCGCTATAGGTAAGCACCAGTGTGAGAAAGAGCGTATACCGATAGCTGTTTGCGTCCTCTGTTGTAGCTGAGCGAGTCCGTTCGCTCGAGAAAATCACGTGACCTGGCGATATCCATGTTTTTGTGCCTCGAAACGTTACAGTAATTATTATATATATATCATAGTTTTTTAAGTAATTTTTCTTAATTAAAGAAAAATAATACGTACTATACAACAGATTTTGCAAATATGATGGAAAAAGACAAATTTATTATTATAAATATATAGGTAGGTTATAAATATATAAATATATCTGTAAATAGTTGTAATATGTATTTAGAATTAGTTAAAAATTAATCAGTGATTAATTAATTGAGTTGCTACGTATTTTCTGTCCTTTTATACGGAGTCGAAGCCTGGACAATCTGAAGAAAAACTTTGGTGAAGCCATTGTTGAGATGTGGTGTTATCGAATAATGTAAAAAATATCATGGGCACAACACTTAACAAACACTGAAACATTAAGAAAGATGAAAAAGACAAAAGAAATACTCAACACTATGAAGGAAAGAAAAATGAGTTAAAATAAATATACATTCTCTTCTTCTTCGGCAGACTTCCCTCGAGGCTCAGATTCTTCTACCTGATCTGTAAATAGTTGTAATATGTATTTAGAATTAATGAAAAATTAATTAGTGATTAATTGATTGAGTTGCTACGTATTCTTACTTATATAACCAATGCTTAATACTTTTCCTTATATAACCAAGCACATCACGTTTTTTACTTCTTAGTATATGACCAAAGTAGCTCATGTTTCTTTTCTTTATAGTGTTGAGTATATCTTTTGCCTTTTTCGTCTTTCTTAATGTTTCCGTGTTTGTTACGTGGGTCCATGATATATTTAACATCATTCGATAACTCCACATCTCAACAACGGCAAGTTTTTCCTCAGATGCGCCCGTGATTGTCCAGGCTTCGAGTCCGTATAAAAGAACGGAGAATACGTAGCAACTCAACTAATTAATCACTAATTAATTTTTAATTAATTCTAAATACATATTAAAACTATTTACAGATCATGCACAATAGGACTCGAGGGGAGTCTGACGAAGAAGAAGAGAATGAATATTTAAGCTCAGATGAGGAGTTTGAAGAAGAAGTACAAGATTCGGACACAGAATTAATTTAGTTTAGAGTTTTATACTTCTCTACCTATACATATATTTATAATAATAAATTTGTTTTTTTTTTTCTATCATATTTGCAAAATCTATTGTATAGTACGTATTATTTTTCTTTAATTAAGAAAAAGTTACTTATAACACTATGAGATATATAATAATTACTCTAACTTTTCGAGGCACAACAACATGGATATCGCCAGGTCACGTGATTTTCTCGAGCGAACGGACTCGCTCAGCTACAGCAGAGGACGCAAACAGCTATCGGTATACGCTCTTTCTCACACTGCTACTTACCTATAGCGGTTTTCATTTATATGCACGTGTAATTTGTTTGATCAAATGGCAATTGAAAAATTTCACCGAAAAAAACATGTCTTTTTTAGAATATTTATTTTTAAAATTAAAAAATAACCTGTCAAAATAACAATTGCACCTCCCTGTCCGGAAGGAATGTACATATATACGCATGTATAGTTATATATTTTATACTCGTTAATAGTATGTACAGATTCGGATGAAATCTTCTGAAGTTCAGATGCATCCCCTAAAAATAATCCTGGGGCGCCCATGCAAGTATCTTGCAAAATTAAAATCGCCGTCAAATCGCCTGGCCTGTTTATTTTCTTTATATTTGAATATTTAAATTTACTTTAAAGTCACGTCAATGATATTTTTTGTAATAACAATTTTTACCCTTTTGTTTAATTTGGGGGGGGGGATTTTTGGGGAAAATAACCGCTACTCTCCAGCCAGACCGGCATTTTTGTATTAGGCTATCATGGAAGAGTCACCTGAAAAATGTTCAGGTTGCCTAAAATACCTACTCAAAAATGTCTCACAGCTCTTGGACCATGTATGTACTCTGCCGAATTAAAAAATGGAAAAACGTCTTGCTCATTTTTGGCCGAATTATTGAAAGTATCTAAAAACGATTTGATGAAGACAAATCAAATCGTTTTATGATGATATAAGCACTCTACATCCTAGAAATACCTTTGATGTCATTTAAATCATTTACTGAACAATTAAGAAAGTTTTATCCTACCATATCTGCTACTACAATTAGAGAAGAACTCATGGATTTTGCTGATAAATGGATTGTATTAAAATTGGATTTTGCAAAATACTGAGAGTATACAAGATGGAGTTAATGTTGAATATGTTCAGCCTACAGAAAATATGAAGGATGATATTAATAATCCAAGTGATAATGAACATGAAGTAAGAAATGACAATGTTGATATCGTGAAAACCTCACCTCCGTGTGGTATTTAAAAGTGTAAAGATCGTATAGCTTGCTGTTACGCTGTTTTGCGTAAGTACAACTTATGTCAGTGCGTGCTTATCCAAATTTAAATAGTATAATATAATGCATTTTTTAACTCTTTCAGTGACACAAGTATTTTGCGAGAAAAGCTTTTCAACATTGAAATAAATAAAGAATCGGTTAAGAAGTACTTTAACACAAGATCATTTTTATGCTAATGACTATAGAAAAAGAAGCTTTATATGAGCTTAAAAATGATGAAATTATTGACGAATTTGCTCAAAAGTCTATTTTAATGCGAAAATTATTGATCGAGGGTTAAGTAATTATTTTATAAAATAATTGCAAAAGAATATTTAGTTTATTGCGTTGTATTAACATTTTTTTTTAAATATTGTTAAAGTAAAGTATTTGCACTGTACTTGTATTTGTACAGTCGTGTATTGATTTACTAAAATGCAACTTAATAGATAATTGAAAAATTCTCAATTTTATTTTACTTGTACCTTAATTACATCAAATTCATATAAAATTGATTTAGGAAATTATGGGTTCTACCTTACTGCATACAATATTGTCATACATGTCAATTATTATTTGTAAGATTTATTATTCTGAAATGAAAAAATATTGCAAATTAAGAAAAAAATCATTGAATTCAAAGTTTTATGTTTGATTCAAAAATAATTTATATTTTTTTTGTTTTTTTTTTAAATACCGAATAAAACATCCTGCTAATAAAAGGTAAAATGAGGATGGGAGGCCGCTTTTCTATAAAATCACCGGGCCGCTTGAAAAGTTCCAGCACGCCACTGCTGGCACGTGACCAAAAGTACGATATTCATTGCTTTACGTCTTTATACTTCTGGTGATTGGTTGAAAAGGTTTATTTCAATATTGTGGCGCCAAAAGCGTGATTTTTGAATTTTTGATACTTATGAGGTATTGCTTCCAGGCCATCGAATATAGCTCCTTAGTGTATGTATATTGTGAGCAATTTATTATAATCGTTAATTTCAGTATCATAATATGTATACAAATTTATAACGAAAATTAATAATTGGAAACCACGTTAAACCAGATGGTAAATTTTATTAGCATTTTTCGTTCCTATTAATATGATCAAAAATTACTCTAGACTGCCATAAACCTAAACATTGGTTACTTAGTAAATTAAAAATAAGGGTCGCTACTACAGCACCGCTGATCTTCCTAAAACAAGATAAATTAATTTATTAGCAATATTGAAAATTAAAAATCATTGACCCGACTTGAAAAAGCCCCTTAATCGCCAATAAAACAAATTACAAGAAAAAATATTTCCAACCAGCAGCAATCTACTTGATGAATGGCTATGATATTCTCGATTTTTAAATATCAGAGGCTCAAATTGGAATACTGGAGATTTCCTACTCGAACAATGGGTTGAATAAAAGTTGAACAAAAAACTCCTGACATCCTCGATAGCCTTTTGTTTAAATTGATTCCCCGGAATTTAATACCATTCCAGAAGTCAGTAATTGTAAAGCAGAAGGAGCCAATTTAGGCCAGTTATCAAAAGAAGGATACCGCCCCGACGCTTTAAAGTAACACTTAGAATTTTTAATACACACAATATAATTATTTGTTTTTAACAGTTTTGATTTGGTACAATGTTGTTTTGAACTTTGAGTTTTGAAATAGGGTAAATTCAACATATTAAAAAAGTAACGTATAATTTTGAGTTAGACTAGAATAAAAAAAGATAAATTTAGAAATACTGAAAAAAAAATTAACTATATTAACTTTTATTGCTTCATATTAAGTTTCGATAAAAAAGAGACCTAGGTTTTAAATCTAAAAATGAAGCTGAATGATACACTGACCGGCACAAAAAACGCACCACCTGAAAAATGAGTTATTTTTGATGTCTCGAATTTCCTAAAGAGGTTTTCCGCTTTAAGTGATTTTTTTAACTGTAGTAATATTGTTGCTAGATAGGTAAATTGTCATTGTATACCGGGTGTACCAATCAAACTGTGTTTTTTTCTCAAAGTTCACCATACCGTGTGGAACATCCTAATATTTATTTAATACTGGAATTAAAACCAAACTATAGCCTCAGGTTTTCTTAACATTTTGTTTTTTGATTCATTCGCTTATGTCGGATAATGAAAAAGTTAGGTACTTTAACAACTAGTTATGTTCTTCATCAATACAGGGTGTTTTTAAATAAGTGCCACAAACTTTAAAGGGTAATTCTGCATGAAAGAATAATAATTGTCTGCTTTATAAACATATGTACGCAAATGCTTCGTTTCCGACATAAAGAATGTTGAATTTTTCTTATTGACGATTTATTTATTGCTCTAAAGCCGGTTGAGATATGCAAATGAAGTATGGTAGGTTTTAAAAGGTAGTTGTTGCACATTTTTTGACATACAATTAAGAATTTTATATTCACCATTGGCGTGCATACGGGTAATATTTCTCGTTATATTACACGTATGAACGCCAATCGTAAATATAAAATTGTAGATTGCATGTCAAAAAATGCGCAATAGCCACCTCTTAAAACCTACCAAACTTCATTTGTATATTTCAACCGGTTTTAGAGCGCTAAATAAAAAGTTAGTTTGTAAGAAAGAATTCAACATCCCGTATCTCGGAAACGGAGTATTTGCGGAGATATGTTTATACAGCAAATGGTCATTATTTTTTATGCAGAATTACTCTTTAAAGTTTGTCGCAGTTAGTTAGATACACCCTGTATTGATGAAGAACATGGCCAGTTGTTAAAGTACCTAACTTTTTTATTATGCAACATAAGCTAATGAATAAAAAAATAAAATGTAAAAGAAATCCTTAGGCTATAGTTGGGTTTTAACTTCAGTATTAAATAAATGCTAGAATATTCCACAGGGTGTGGTGAAATTTCAGAACACAAATACAGTTTGATTGGGAGAGCTTCAGAAAAATTCTTGCAACTGGCAGAGATCGATGTCCGTTGCTTTATCGAAAACCAACAGAGCTACTAGATGTGATGACTTGAACAGAATGTACCCTGTATGCGAACAAGTCAGCATCAATCACTATTGCTACACACCGAAGTAAGATTGCTTTCAAGAGGAAAAGTTTTATCAATATTATTTGAATTGCGCAACCAGCTTACGATATTCTTTGCTGAACAACCTATTTCTCTATCTGTGAGTATGCTTATTGAACTATTGCATGATGAGCAATGGTTGAGGTATTGGCTTACTTAGCTGATATATTCGATAAACTCCACGTAATCTGCCTGTACTACAAGGGAGAGCGGTAACCTCATTTAGAGGGAATGACAAAATATCGTCTATTAAAAATAAAATTTGCTTCTGGATAGAATGTGTGGAACAAAAAAATTACCAATGTTTTACCCTTTTAAATAACTTCCTAGAAGAGAATGAGTAACCTCAGATGTGGAAAAAAACATAATTGAACTCGAAAAATACTTAACTTCAAAAATCCTTTAAAGAATATTTCCCGGAGAAGTTACAGAACATCGACTGGGTTCAGAGTCCATTCACAAAACATACCAAGCCATCGATGCTAACTATGCCAGAGTATGAGAATATCTCGAATATATTACACGTGGAGAGTACTCCTATTCATTATGCAGGAAAAGATCCATGGCTGCGCAACCTGAGAGAATGGTACGGATTTACATCGAATGAACTTTTCAGAACAAGCAGCCGTCTCTAAAGTCGGAATAGCTATGATAATTGCCGATCTTCGTTACTTCGTTAGCACTTGAAGAAGAATTACAAGCCATGAAGACATTCCACGTTAAGGACATCCAAAAACAGCAACAACACCAGATATCGTAGAAAAAATGCATGATATGGTATTCGAAAATCGTCGAGTGATTGAATGAGATTTAGTACAAGCCCTTGGCGTCTCATTGGGCAGAGTAAGATATATTTTGACTGATGTATTGGGTTTAAGAAAGCTGTGTTCATATTGGCTTTCGCATTTGGTAATAATGGGTTAAAAACACATGCGAACGAATGCGACTTTCTCAGAAAAATTTAGAATATTTTCAAAAGGATAGAGTAAATGTTGTGCGTTAATTTTCACTATAGATAAGATTTGGGTATATCACCATGATACTAAATAAAAATAAGAGAATCAAAAGTAGTATGAACCTGGTTCTTGGGTTCAGAAATAAAAAAAAAGGTTCTTCCAAGCATCAGTTTTTTTTGGATGAGTGAGGAATTTTGTTTTTTGATTACGTGCTAACTGGTAAAATAATAAATTCTGGATATAAGGATAATCTTTAAACTAGCTGATGCAAAAAAATCGTGAAAAAGACACAGTTTGCAGAAGAAAAAAATCATTTTTCATCAGGACAATGCACTATGTCATATTCAGTATTTTAACCATGGCTAAGATCTATTAAATAAAGTTCAATTTGTTGGAACATATACCGTATTCATAAGATTTGGCTCATAGCGACTTTCATCTGTTTCAGTACCTAAAAAAATCATACGTGAAAAGCGTTTTTCATCAAATGATAAGGTCATAACAGTTATGGAAGCGCACTTTCCAGTTTCTTACTTCAGAGATGTATATATATGTATTGATTTTAGAACGTCTTTCGACGTTGTCCGATGCCTAACTTCCACGTCCTTCTATCATCCCATTGGCCATCCCTAAGATCCCTTGTACTCATTGCTTTGGTTACCCCTTTTTTCCATGTCTTTTTGGGTCTTCCTCGATTTTGCGGTTTGATGGTACCCACTGCATAATATTTTTGGGCAATCTAGTGTCTTCCATTCTTTGAACATGGCCATACCAAATCACCTGTTTCCTCTCAATGTCGGTTGTTAAGTAAGTAAGTAACTTCAGAGATGAAATTTATAAATAGGAATCTCGCTGAAACAAGTGTATTGATGTTCAGAGAGACTATACTGAACAGGGCTGCGTTTAGGCCAATTGACGCTCTAGGCAATTCTCTAGTAGCCGCCCTTCAAGCATGTACCATTTTTGCGAAAAAAAATTTCAAGCAGATTTTTTTATTTAAATAAGAATACATAAAAATTGTAATTCCAGTTCGATCACATCAGATTTCTTTCTTGATTTTTCTTTGGAAAAATCATCTATAATGTCGTCATAATTTATCGCCTTTGTTACGTCACTTTCTATGGACAAAATCGACAAATTGTTAAAATGTTCTTGCATCATACTTGATCGCAAATTATTTTCATGACTATTTTCAATTCTTGACATTTTCGAAAATGACCTTTCAGCGGAAACGTTGGTTGGCAACTGGGAGACACAAATAAATGCGCAAAGCAATATCAAAATTAGGGAAAATATATTTCAATCCCCTCTTCTTTAAATATTTAGATATGTCAATTATTGGTGATTGGTGATTTTATTGTGGTATCTAAATGACCCTTTAAGTGAATGCATTCATGTATGAATTATGTAGGTATCTATTAGTGCAGTCAGTGAGGGTATTTGGCTCTGAATTCCATCCTACTGCATCAATTTACTTAATATTTTCACTGTAAGTAGGGAATAGCTCAAGAAACAAAGTCTACCCATATTTTATGGCGCTTTTAACTTAGAGGTTAAATTTTTTTTTATCAAACTAACACCGGAAGTGATGACCAGAGAACCTAATTCTATGCAAAAACTGTTTTATAATTTTTTTTGAAAACTCAAGACTTTTTGAGTTATTCGTGGTTAAAAATTTACCATTTTCATTGAAAAATGACACTTTTCTGAGACTATTTTTTGGGAATACCATAAAAATTGTGCATCTAACGAAAAAAACTATATACAACATTTTTTTAATTTATGAAAAATCAGAGAGAATAATTTTTTCATAAATCTTCTAATTTTAATAAAAAAAGAGATGGTAGGTGAAAAAAGATTTTTTTTGGTGCATGCTCAAATCGGTGTATTCACGGTATATAACTAAAAATAACAGAGAAATGGTCGATTTTAGGGTTATAATGCCACCCATACCTTTTGTAGCGCTTGAAACGACCTTTAAAACAAGAACTGTTAAATGTCGGTTACATTCAAACTAAGCGAGATACGGTGCAAGAAATCTTATGACTAATGTATTTTAAGAAAAAATGAGTATAAAATAAGAAATAGCATATATAAATATAGAAGAAAAAAAAGTATATTTAACCCCTCATTCACCAGAATTTAAATGCATCATTTTCCTTCTACAATACCTTCTACTATAGTATTATTTCTATATTCCAAAAGTTGGACGGGTTTAAAATGAATGGTTTTGAAAAGAATAAGATCAAATTATAGAGCATATTTTTAAATTTCCTTAAAAATCTTCCTTTTCTCCATCTAATTCAAAGGTGATAAGAGATACGTAAACAATTACCTTACAAAAATGTAGGTTTTCTTTTAGATAACAATTCTATTGTTCTTTCATTACTGTATCTCATTACCATTTTCAAAAACCATACATTTTAAACCCGTCCAACTTGTTGAACATAAAAATAACACTATAATAAAAGGTATTGTAGAAGCAAAACGATGCATTTAAATCTGGTGGATGAGGGTTAAAATATACATACTTCGCATCTTATCTTAAAATAAATTAGTCATTAGTCTTTTTTGTTGCACTATATCTCGGTTAGTTTGAATGTAATCGAAATTTAACATTGCGGTCGTTTTAAAGGTCTTTTCAAGCAGTACTTACAAAAGATATTGTTGTATACCCTTAAAATCGACCATTTCGCTCTTATTAAGTTGAACACGCCGATTTGAGCATGCACAAAAAAATGTCTTTTCACCTACCATATCTCTTTTTATGTTACCATTAGAAGACTTATGAAGGAACAAATCTCTTTATATAGTTTTTTTCGTTCGATGCATAATTTTTGAGGTATTCGCAAAAAACCGTCCGAAAAGGCGACATTTTTCAATGAAAATGGCAAATTTTCAACCACAAATAACCCAAAAGGATGGAGTTTAAAAAAAATTATAGAAAAGTGCACCTGCCGCTTTTGCGGGGCTGCCGACGGCCCAATAATCCCTAAATTTACAACTTCTGTCCTTTTTGAGTGATTAGTGTTAAGAAAATGCAATTTGTTTTCTAGAAATGAATGCCCACTTATATTCCATTGATGGATGTACGATGTACTTAAATGTTATTCGATTTAAATTTTTATATACAAATATTTTTGTACAGTATTTTTGGCGCCCTCTCATAATTTGCCGACCTAGGCAACTGCCTATATTGCCTAATGGATAAAGCAGCCCTGATACTGAATAATAAAGTTTATTTCAAATCACAGAATTGTGCTTTTATTCTTCTTCTTCTTCTTTATGTGCCGTCTTCTAATCGGAGGTTGGATATCATCATTACTATCTTTACTCTATCTACCTCTGATCTGAAGAGTTCTCTAGAACTACATTTAAACCACTCCCTTAAATTCTTCATCCATGACACTTTCCTTCTTCCTTTACTCTTTCCGCTTCTTATCGATCCCTGTATTATCAGTCTGTGTTTTTATTATCGAATAAAACGTGTGTACGCAAAACTAATTGAACAACCTAGTATTACATATACTTTTCAATTTTAGCATTACTAAGGGCTTTTTCATAAAAGGGTAACAAATATTGAGGCTACAATTAGAGTGAAAGGAATCTTACATACTGTTTCAGCAATTTAATGCTCAAAGAATTTGTCCTGAAGGTATTTTTTGTACTTCTAATTGCATTGTGATTGCCGCCATACAAAATTTTTGCCTGGAATTTTGCGAAGATCAAAGGCTGACCACGGACTGCAGATATTTATGTCGTTCAAAGGAAAACTCATTATTTTAGGACGCGTTGTATAGAATTTCGTGTTTCAGGTTTGTTTAGAATGTTAACGTGTGTTAAACCGCAAACTACTCATTACGCAAAATTAGATATCTTAATTAAAAGCGTCAACATCCGAAAGGAGAACATAAAAATCCGTCAGTGGAGTTGAGGCTCAAATTATTTTTATATTTAGCAGGAAAGTTTCCTTTACTAAAATAGGTATGTAAAGAAGTGTAATAGGAAAACTATGCCTTTGCTGTTAATAACTACAGAGTGGACTTAAATAAGAGATCTTCTCTTTCTAGTTCCATGCCATGACCTTTATCACTCGTTGGACATCAGTCCCGATTTTTTATGTATTATGATCTGCTTTCTCTTACTTTTATATTAATTAGTACTTATTTAATTAATTATTCAATTGTTGCAAATCATACATAAAAAAAATTAAGAAAAATCTCAGGGTGCCTTTTTGTCATAAAAAAATATCTAAACTATCTTAGGTTATACTTATCCCTTCTCGTGGCTTCAGTATCTCTTAGTTGATCCTTATCGGGAAAAAATAGGAAAAGGAAATAAATAGAAATACCATAAATAAGCACATACAAATACCTTTATTACCAAAAGCAATGCTCTGAAAATTTATCAATTAAATCCTGTGGGCCGAATGAAACTTTTACCTTATAAATTAATCTAATTCAAACAAATATTTATCGCTTTGTTCTTGATACCATTAATAAAACAAGCTAAACAAACAAATTTAGGTATTCGCAAAACTACTTATATTTCCTATTAAATTTTTGGAATGTTGGAATCTTAATTCATATGCTTTTACGCAAAAAAAATAACTTCTGATTATAAAGAAAATCTATCACATAATTTATTGACTGACCTTTTTGATTCAATGATGTCTCCTCTTGACCCAAACAGCTCTTCCTTGTTGATTATGTTAGGCTACCAATCAAAGCCCTCTCCGTTCTCAGCATCAATCCAGCAGCATACCAGCAACTATTTCTCCAAAACACGAGCCAGGCCTCTTTTGACCAGTACTCGTTCAATAAACTCCAAAACTCTGTCCTCTCTTTCTCATAATAATAATTTCCTGAGACCCAAGTATCTTTTTTACTTGGTGTCACAAATAATTTTAATAACTATAGTTCTTGTAACTTACTCTCTTGGACTTTACAGAATCAAAGAGGTATTTCTTCTCAATTTGATTTGTTTCTCGTTCCACTTTTCAGCTACTCTTCACTATCAAACAACCACTAGTACTTGCTTCTGAACTACTCACGAAAACTTTTGACCGCTCTTCTCGGATGCCGGTCACATAGTAACCGCCTTTTCCAAACTGTCTGAACATTCAAACTTATCTCTCCCCATTCCAAATTGCCAAGCCAATCAGAAACATTTCCCTCTCCACATTCATCTTTTTTTATACGAAAAAACCCATGCATTCTCTCAACAAATACTTCTACTCCTGATAATTGCTTTTCGGGAATTCTACAAATATTCTTTTGCTTAAACAAAAGGACTTAAAATTCCAAATTTCTCTACCTCATTTTTCTAAAAACTAATAGTTACAATTATCTGTGGATTTTGCCTTTCCCGTAAGAAAACAATCTTTTTAAAATTATAATCCGAAATAAATTGTCTTTTCACTTCACCTTATTTACAAATGTCTTTAATTCTTCAGGGAAAAAGTTATTAAGGATAAACCTACTGCGTAAAAGCTGCCTTTTAATAAATAGTTACAAATCAATATACAGGGTGTATCAAATTTATGTCCCCGCGTTATATTAAAAAAAAAAATAAAATTTTTATTCTATCTTTGATTGCCAAAATGATACTTCTTCATGTGCCGTGCTCGATTATCGAACGTTGGCTATCAAATTGGCTATAGTAATTTTGTTAACGGCAGCTCGGAAAAGGGATGCAGAGGATCTGTTATACCATTCTCTCAGGTTTTTAAGCCATGACGTTCTCCTTCGACCTGGCCCTCTTCTTCCGTCTACCTTGCCTTGTATTATTAAATGGAGTATATTATATCTCTCTGGGTGTCCCATAACATGGCCAAATATTCAAGTTTTCGATTTTTAACTGTTCTGACGACTTCTGTGACTTTTCCCATCCGGTGAAAAACAACTTCGTTACGAACTCTATCCACCCAACTTATTCGTAGGATTCTTCGGTATACCCAAATTTCAAAGGCTTCCAATTTCTTGAGAAGAGTATCTGTTAAAGTCCAACCTTCGACACCGTACAAAAGAGTAGAGAACACATAACATCTCACTAATCTAATTTTAAGATTCAAAGTAACGTTGTTTCCACATAAAAGTTTCTTTATCTTAAAGAATGCAGCTCTGGCCTTCTCTATACGTATTCTAATTTCTTTGCTCATGTTCCAGTTCTCATTTAGATTACAACCAAGGTAGGTGATACTGTTAGTTCTTTCTAATTGTTCACCATAAGCTGTTACTACTTCCGGTTGTATTGGCGTCTTACTGACAACCATCACCTTGGTCTTTGCGGTGTTTAGCTTGAGTCCATATTCATCACACGTTGTGGTAATCCTATTAATCAGATGTTGAAGTTCTTCATAATTGCTCGCAATTAACACCGTGTCATCCGCATATCTCAAATTATTAATATTGACGCCATTCATTTTGATACCACATTGAGCATTATCCACTGCTTTATTGAAAACAAACTCAGAATAGATGTTAAATATTAGTGGGGACAAAATGCAGCCCTGCCTTACTCCTCTTCGTATTTGAAGTTCTTCAGACGTGTCCCAGCCAATCCTGATGTTTGCACGTTGATGCCAGTAAAGATTTTTGATAATGCGTAGGTCTTTATCATCAATACCCACTTTCTGAAGAATAGCAATCATTTCCGTATATTTTACCCGATCAAAGGCCTTCTCAAAGTCAATGAAACACATATAAACCGGATGTCCGACATCTCTGCATCTCTGTACCATAACCTGAATACTAAACAGTGCTTCTCTGGTCCCAAGGTTATTGCGGAATCCAAACTGTGTATCACCAAGCTGTTCTTCTATTTTTTGGTACATCCTAGAGTGCAAAATTCGTAGAAATATCTTTAAAACATGACTCATCAAGCTAATGGTTCGGTAGTCACTACATCTTTTCGCGTTTGTTTTTTTAGGTATCGTCACAAAAGTCGACAGCAGCCAATCCGTTGGTATATAGCCAGTTTAATAAACTTTATTAAAAAGATGAAGGAGAGATCTTTTACCTGAATTTTCGAAGAGCTTTATTATTTCATTCGGTATTTCTTCTGGTCCCGTCGCTTTTCTGGTCTTTGCTAATCTTATTGCTTGTTTAATTTCGTCCATAGTTATGTCAGGTCCTGTAACTACTTCGTTAATTTCAAGCTCGGGCCTTTCATCATTAAACAGTTCCTCAATGTATTCTTTCCATCTGTCTATTTTATCCAAATCAGTGATAATCAGTTTTCCGTCTCTATCAACGATGTTATTTGCATGTTTTTTCTGCTGACCGGTGAGTTCTTTTATTTTTTTATACATATTAAATGAATCATGTTTTCTCTGCAACTCTTCAATTTCTAAACATTTTTTTTTCAAAGTATGTTTCTTTTGCTGCTCGTATTTTAGTCCTTATCTCTTTATTAATGCGTTTATACATTTCGATGTTTTGATTCTTAAATTTGCGTCTTTTTTCCATCAAATTCAAAATCTCATCGTTCATCCACTGTTGCTTCTTTTGATTTTTCTCTTTGAAGCTTGGAGTTGAGTTGCTTATAATCGATTTGATTTGGTTCAAATGATCCTCGATGGATTCTTGTTGTTCGCTATTCTCAAAATTGCTCTCTAAATTGTTTGAAATCCCCTGACTGTTGTTTCTAATAAAATCGGTATCCAGTTTGTTAGAGGATCGTGGTTGTTTTATCCGTTTAAGTTTTAATTTTATTTCGGCTGACAATAGATTGTGATCAGATGGCACATCGGCGCCAGGATACACAATAGTATATTGTGGATTTTTTTAAGTGTTACATTATAATATATTTTATATTAAACAAAAATTCAACATTCATCGTGGAGTTCGTCAGAGTGACACCATTTCGTTAAAACTGTTCACAACATTGTTTGAATACATATGTAATCATGCAAACCTAGACGAACAGCGCATAAGCATAAATGAAGAGCAACTTAGTCATCTCAGGTTCGCCGATGACATAGTCCAAATAACAGATCACATTTATCATGCCCTTGAAATGTGTGAAAGGCTCTACCATGTCTCTACACAAGTAGATTTAATTATCAACCACTCAAAAACACAAGTGACGACAAACCTCGTTCGCAGTGAGAACATCAACATAACTGGAACAAGTATAGAACAAACATCAGCATACAAATATTTGGGGCACGAAATTTGGGGAAAAGGTAGAGATAACCAATCCAATGAATTAATATGTAGAAGAGGGTTGGCTTATAGAAAGCTAAGAGACGTTTTCAAATCAGCTTTTCCCATTTGCTTAAAGACGGGAAGAGCTAGCCATCTGCTTGCCTTTAGGGGACGCCTCCCCCAAAGGCAACTTCTTCCTCCCCAAAGGACACATTTCTAGATCCGCCACTGAAGGATGCCACTTCTGGTAGTGGTATACCTCTGCAAATAGTGTAGTTACATAATGGCTTATAATGGTTAGAGATTAGCAGGAAGCGGTATTTTTGATCGTATCCAAGATACCTTAACGACATAGAGTTTAAAAAAGGCTTATAGTAATTTAATCAAGAACTAAATATCACTTACTCTCAAGAAGTGTCTAGCTTTAAGTTATCCTTGATAGGAAAATTACATATAGTGCAGCTAATGCAAAGGCTTTTGGCTCCGAATTCCATCCTCCTTCATGAATTTACTTGATATTTTCACAGTAAGTATGGAACAGCTGAAGAAACAAAGTCTATCCTATATCTTATGCCGCTTTTATCTTGGGGTGGTTTCCGCCCCTTCTTGGGAGCGGAAAACTTTTTAGCCAAAATAACCTCGGAATAACCCTTTGACCACATAAGTTATTTTGCCTAGCTTTTCAGTAGAAGCGTTTTAAAATTCGCCGGGTATCCCTAATTTGGTTTTATTGCCTACAATTACATCTTATTTACTTTATTTAGTTTTAATTGCTGTTTTTGTAATTATTTCATGTAAATGTCTCATACTAATATAGAATATTCTCCAAATTTTCCACCACCAATGAAGGTATAAGATATGTAAAAAATGAAATACGTGACTTACGTCATTTATACCAAGTCTGTTCATTAGGGTGGATCGATTGTCGCAATATTTTTAAAAAATTGACACATTGATTTGGAAGACCCACCAAAAATTTCCTTTTGTAACGACAATAAAAAAGTGTTATTACAACCTTTTGATAAAATTACATCTTCTGCCCTCTACCGGCCTTTGAAGAACGAAAAAAAAATGGAGTAATAATCACAAAATAAAAAAAATTGACAAATTGAATTGGAATACCCACCAAAATTTACCTTTAGTAACGACAATAAGAAAATATTATTACGACTTTTGGATAAAATTACATCTTCTGCCCTCTACAGGCTTTTTAAAAACGAAAAAAACAATTTGTTGGCGTTATTAACAGAAGCCCGCTTAAGTCCTGGCGGCCCAGGTTTGTTTAGTCTATTAGTCCCATCTTCGGGGTGAGGGGTGCTGCGACTTTGAACTTTCAAGAAACAAACTGAGAAGAGCAAGAGATCAATCAAGAAAAGGTTTTATGCAAAACTCTCCCGAAACTTTGAAGGCCATATATTTTGACGGTAAGAAAGATAAAACCTTCGTTATCGAAAATATTGAAGGCAAGCCCCACAGAAGAACCGCACTCTAAGAGCACGTTTCATTAGTTCAAGAACCAGGCTCCATATTTTTAAGTCACACAGTACCTACCCCTTTCTGGATCGGCTCTAAGCATTTATCAAAGTATTGGGAACTTTTTAGAGAGTTATAGGTATAGTGTATAATATAGAAGAACTAGTGGTAGTAGGATATGACGGAACTGTGGTAAATGCGGGAAGAAAAAATGGTATAATTTTTCAACTAGAGTTAAAGTTGGGCAGTCCTTTACAAAGATTTATCTGTCAGCTTCACGCTAATGAATTGCCTTTACGGCATCTTTTCCAAAAGCTTGACGGTCAAACTTAAAGTCCAAGAGCTTTTGCAGGGACTATAGGAAATCAAATAGAGCATTGGGAAAATATGCCGGTTGTAAAATGTGACATTATTGACTGTGAAGACTGTGACTGTGACCAGAAGTAGATTTAATTGCCTTAAGTGCCGATCAGAAATATTTGTTTAAAATTTGTGTCGCAATTTCTAGAGGGGAATGTTCTGTGGATTTATTAAACCAAAGTCCTGGAAAGTTGAGTCATTATCGATGGCTAACGTTGGCGAATCGCATTATACGTGTTTATGTTAGCACTGAAAATCCAACATCAGAATTAAAGGAACTGACCAAATTTATTGTCATGGTTTATGCTCCTTTTTGGTTTCAGATCAAATGCAATTCATCATGTGTGAATGGTGCAAAGCATGTTTTACAAACAATTAAGCGTAGTCGATATTTAGAGCAAAATTTGAAAAAGTTTTATAGAGTACGTAATTCACAGAAATGCTTATTTTGTACATCCGCAAAATCTTCTGCTATGCCTGCTGCATGACACCCGCCCGTATATAAGAGAGCTTGCATTTCGTCGCATTCTCAATGCAAAAACTAAGGCCAATAATGATTCATCTAACATCCGACCTTTTATTATTCCACAAATTAATTTTGACGCAGATGACTATATTGATCTTATTCATTGACAAAACAATAAAATAACTTGCCCTCCATTGCTTCAAGGTTTGAAAGTAGAGTATTTGAAAAATATTATTTCCGGATCTCCTGAGAAAATCATTGACATCGCTATATTTCCCTGCCACACCCAATCTGTAGAGAGAATCGTGAAGCTCGTAACTGAAGCATCTTCATCGGTTATTGGGTCACAAAAAAGAGACAATTTTATCAAGGAAAAAATTGATTCGCACAAAGATATGCCAAAATTTTAGTCCAAAAAAAGACTACAAATAACAGTAATCAAAATTAAGGAAGAGGGTAGGGAGTGGGTAGAAGAATAAATATGACATATTTCAAAAATATTTTAATTGGATATCATTTTTATAATAATAACATGTACTTATTACTTAACTTTTCAATTTAAATCATAAGTAAGTATTTTTTATTTTTTTATCTTTTCAACCCCCGGTAGAGGGCAGAAGATAAAAATTTTTTAAAAAATCGCAAATAAAGATTAGGTTTGTAATACCAATTGGCAACTTTTGCGCACTATTCCAAAACAGTTTTCGAAACTTCGATTTTTCGATCCACCCTACTGTTCATGACTTATGTGTTATTGTACTTACAAAATAGGGTTATGAAAATAATATTACATAAGGTAACTTTATTTATTTATTTATTTTAGCCTCCACTTATATCTGACTAAAGCACAACATGGGTAACTTCTTCTTATCAGTTTCGGATGTTGGAAATCATATTGGCAATCATAACCTTGCTCACTGCGGCTCGAAACAGTTCCGTTGAAGTTTTCTTAAACCATGTTCCCAAATTCCGCAACCATGATATTCTCCTTCTACCGGGTCCCCGCTTACCTTTGACTTTACCTTGAAATATGGACTGCAGCAGAGAGTAACGGTGCTGATTTCTCATAACGTGTCCCAGATACTGCAGTATTATGCGTTTGATGGTAAACACAATCTCCGTCCATGCCTCATGCCTCCGCTCCGTACAATAATATAGAGAAAACATAACATCTCAAATGTCTCATTTTTGTATCTAGTAACTTCAGGAGACAAAAATTTTATACAAATTCTTTATACAAACATAACCCAACATCCAACATAAAATGCTTTTACTTTCCATATTTTCATTCATTACAGTGAGGTCGAATGCTCATAGCTATATATCACTTGTGAAAGCGACTAAAGACTTTAATAAAGGGGGTGGTAGACATTGCTGGAGGTCAAAAGTAAAACACTTTATTCCTGTAACCTTTTGAGCTAACAGCTTACCTTGCTTATTATTCTGATAAACCAGTTCTGCAGTGATCATGAGATTTTCCTTACCTATTGTTGCAAATTCTTTCTCTACTCCATCACTGAATTTCAGTAGCATAATCAACTTCTCGCATTTATGGCAAGTATCAGTTTGAGGCTTTATAAATGACAGTTAATTTGTGAAATTCAGATCTATAATATAGATACGACACAGGGTTTTGGTATATTCCTTAAGGGAATATATTGCTTGTAGGGTCAGATGTGACCGTAGAAACTTTTTATTTGTTTGGACGCGTGAGTAGTGGCTTTCGTGTCTCGGGAAACTCAAAATATGCTTTACTCGCTTCTAGTTTTTCTTCAGACCACTTGTTTGGTGGAATATTCTTTCTTTGGGCAGAATCAGTCTTTGATTCCTCATGTTTTTTTTTATTTGCTATGTGCTACAATCTAGTCTTTGATCAATGAGTAACTTTGTATCTATCCTATCTTACTAACTACTTAATATCTAAGAGTCACCCTTTGATGTCTTCTTAGTTGTCTTTATTATTACTGGCGCACTTTTTGCTTGCGCACTATCACACAAAGCGCTGCTTTTCACTTTATCACGCACTACACCAACACGTTGCTTGCACACTAGTCGCGCAATGCTCCGCTATTAGCTTTGTCCCTCACTACTCGTGAGGTTTGGTCCTCTTCAGTCTTCTTTTCTGGTTTGAGTTGTCCAGGAGCTGGATGACCTCAATATTTTCGTGGAGAAGAAGTCTTTTTTCATGACTTTCTGCGTGTTTTCAGATTTCTTTGTCGACGGGCTCCATTCGTAGATCCTTGTGGAGGTCGTCATTACGGATGTACCAGGGTGCGTTAACTATGCCCCTTATTACTTTGTTTTGAAAAGTTTGTATTATTTTCAAGTTTCTCTTTTTTGTACATCCCCATAGTTGGATATCATACGTCCATACTGGTTTTATAACTTGTTTGTAGATTAGCATCTTGTTATACGTTGACAACCCTGAGTATCTTCCCAGAAGCCAGTACCTATTTTGTACTTTTGATATTTAATTCTTCCTTCTTTTTATTTACATGGGTTTTCCAGCGAAGCTTCGTGTATAGGGTTAAGCCCAGGTATTTGGCTGTGTTGGCATAAGGAATGTCTTGTCCATTAATTTTTATTGGTGCGTACAGAATTTTTTTATTAGTGAAATCAACATGTACTGATTTGATTTCATTCAATGTAATCTTCCACGTCTTAGTCCATTTTTGGAATTTGTTCATCGCATTTTGTAGTTTATTGGCTGTTTCTACGTTATTTTTACCTACTGCTAATATGGCGGTGTCGTCGGCAAAGGTAGCTAAACAGTAGTTATCGAATTCTGGTAGATCACATGTATAAAGGAGATATAGGATTGGGTCCAATACGCTACCCTGAGGGACTCCGGCTTTTATTTTTTTAAGTTCAGAATAAGCATCATCTTGCTTGATTCTGAAATATCTATCAGTTAAGTACGATTTAATTATGTCTGTGTATGATTTTGGAAGAATAGTCTCTAATTTATGAAATAGTCCTTCATGCCAAACTCTGTCAAATGCCTGGGCAACATCTAAGAATAAAGCTGAACAAACTTTTCGTTCCTCTAGTGCATTTTCTATAATATCGGTGACTCTGTGGAGTTGGTCTATAGTTGAGTGTTTCTGCCTAAAACCAAGCTGGTGATTTGGAATTAATTTCTTGTTTACTATAATTGGTTGCAATCTTCTGAGGAAAAGTTTTTCAAATAATTTAGACATTGTGGGTAGCAGTGATGATTCCTCAGGTGATGCTTTTTTTTAAGCGATAATTGTCTGTTTCATTGGAAGTTACCAGAAAGCACTTACGGCAAACAGAAATATGGCTAAAATTTATTCGTGAAATATATTTGTAGGTTTTGAGGCGAAAAATAACATTGACACAAAATATCGATACAACATTGTTTTAAATTATATATTAACTAAATTAAATTATTACAGATTTTACTATCAAATTTGGTGGTGGTGGAGTGGTTTATAAGGGTTAAATTATTTAGCCAACCAACAATGTCTTAAGATATAAAAATGCCTTTATTTAACTTCACCAAATGCTATTGCAGCCTAAAAAATACTTTGATTGATCTAATTTTGGCAATAAGGGGTAGTTTTCACACCTAAAAAATAGTATGCGCACATCAGCATAGGGTAGACTTTAAAGTAGAAATTAAGTAGAAGCCATTCCCAAAAATGTATTAAAATTCATGCAGTAAGATGAAATTTGGAGGTAAATCCTATTTTTGTTCTCATTGACTGGCTTAATAGCACGTTTACCTCGCAAATATCACATACAAACATTTAGGAATCCTTTGACGTGGTTAACGAGGCATGATGACTGTGTCTCACTGTAGCCTTAGAAGTAGTATCTACTAGAACCTCTCTCAATACATAAAATATGCATGTAAGAATGATTGTATATGTTATAGTTTTACAATTTTAAAATATTTCATGATTAAGAAACCTGCGTTTGGACACGCTGTATATTTATTTACCCTCCAATCAGTCAATTCTTTAACTCTATATAACTTTTCGTGTGAAACTTGCAGTAGTTTACAGTAACCGTTCTTCCCCGCTGAAACACACATCCTATCGATACCAATCCCATAAATATCTTACTTAATATATAGGGCAAATCCTTGGGGATATTTTGTGATTGGTTTGGAGGAAACGCGATTTTTGCGAGAAAAAATAAATCCACACGTATCGGGAATAGCGAGACCCTAATAGAGCTCGTTAAAAGTTATATGAACAAAGTGCTAAAGTGTCAGCTATTACTTATTCCTGTTTATTTTTAATGGTGGCGGGTAGACCAGCAGCAGCAAGCCGATAATTGATCACATCGTAATAGCATGTCCACAGTGGGAAGAGCACAGCTGCGCTCCGCGCTTGATGATTGATTGCTTTCTAATTACATTATTCATTGGTGATTGACACCACCGAGTCTACGTTCGGTACACGGGTCACATGTCCATCCGCATGTCTTTGTATGTTATGTGGATGTTATGCGGACGTGTGTGTAATGTCACGCCTATGACCGACGATGTATCTTCTAATTAAGTCGTCTAATTCCGAATAACGACCAGTTTGAGGTTTCAAGAGGTTTTATACGGAGTCCCTAAACGTGTATCGGATTGCGGCATTTGATCAGGCTGGCATGTACTGCTGACGTACATACGGAATTGCAAGGCGTAGCCGTATCCTGTTATATTTTATAACTTTAAATCTTAAACTAACACTGTAAAATACAATGGAAATCAAATTTAATGTCAATAAAGTAAGTAAGAGAAGCTAGAAAAAAACTAAAAAATAATATTTAGTCAATAAAAAAAATGGTGAGTTATATTTGTAAAATATAAAATACCTAAAAAGGGCTACATCAAAACAAAACATTTTTGGAATTAGTAGGTATTCCATCATCAGTGTTTATTCCCTAAAATTAACCTATTTAATTAAGACTAACATGAGTTAAAATTTTGACTAATAACAGCCCGTTCACACTTGTTGTGTGTCGGATCCGTATTTTAATAGGAAATTCCAGTGGCAGAGCATTTTATACAGTGCGGTGGAATAAGTGTTGCCCCCCTGTTAACTTGTTTATTTTAAGATTATAAGCAAAACGCTCTAACAGGTCAATTTTTAAACTAATCATAGTATATCATAACATCAACGTTTCGAACTTTACGCGATCCCTCTTCAGGTGACAGGCATAACTTTGATTTTTTTAAAATGGTACACCATGTGACACCTCATTTAACAGCTTTTAAAATACGTGTTTCGAAAATGTATAATACTTTAATCCTTTTTGAGATCGCAGACCCAAAATTTCGGTCGAACTCTTTTTAAACGCATTATTTTTTTCGAATTCTGAGAAAACTAATAAGTATTTTTGAAAAATTCAAACGCAGAATGAAAGACTAGATTATTACCGAGGGCTGACAGTCCCTTAGAATAAACAAAAAGTTTCTTTTGAATGATATATTTGAAATTAAATATCACACTAAATTTTCTCTTTTTTCCACCACTGTGACTTATTAAAATAAACATTATAGGAGTTCTCAGGGACTTTGGACCATCGAGAATACTGTAATATTTGATTCTGCATTTAAATTTTTTAAAAACATTTATTAGTTTTTTCAGGATTCGAATCATTTAGAAAGAATTCGACCGAGACTTACGCTCTCAAACAGGATTAAAGTATTATACATTTTTGAACTCAGTATTTTAAGGGCTTTTAAATGAGGTATCACATGATGTACTTTCCTATTAAAAAAATCAAAGTTATGGCTGTCACCTGAAGATCGATCGCGTAAAGTTCGAAACGTTGATGCTATAATATACCATGGTTAGTTTAAAAATCGACCTGTCCGAGCGTTTTGCTTATACTCTTAAAATAAACAAGTAAACAGGGGGGGGGGGTAACACTTATTCCACCGCACTGTATGAAGCTATTCACATTTAGCGGACACCGATTTTTTTTAGTGACGACAACAAAAATAATGTCGGCTGTTTTGCGAGCCCTCGTCGCCCGGTAAAAAATCTTGTCGGAGCTTGCTCGCCTATGAATGATGCCTCCGCCGGATGACGACATCCGCGTTTGCATCCGCAGATGTGTAGATGGGGTAATTTGATCGTCTGTTGGTGGTCTGTTGTTTATGTATCACGTCGGCAGATGCGTCTTCAAGGCATCCATTGTTGTGGCTTTTCCGACCACAGATCAAAGGGTTTCAGTGGGAACGTCCGACGCCACACAGACTGAACGACCTACAGATGTGTAGAGATGTGTGGTTAGCTTGTGATGATACATCAGTAGACGCGTCTGCCGTCACCCCTATATATCGGCAGACTCGTCTGCCGTCACCAGCCATAAGAATTTAAATTATCAGTCATCAGAACACTCACAGACTAATCAATATATTAGAACGGTACATTTGTGTGCACTTTGCACATTAAACATATTCTGATATCCTAGTCGCTTTAACGTAATAAGCCTTAATATTAATTCTACCTCTATAGAAAAGCGAAAACGGCGGGTTCATTAGAAAAAATATTCCCATGAAATTTTTTTGCATAATCACATTCGTGAGATATCCCAGAATAAGGTTCAAGAAGTCACCCACGTGAAAAGTGGTCCAATTTTTTTTACAATTTTTTTTATTCAAATTGCAAAAATCAATATTTTTGGTCCGTACAAATTTTTGTTAGGTTTTTTGGACCATTCTGGACAAAAAATTTCTTGTAATTTTTCTCTAAAGTTGATCGTTTTCGAGTTATAAACAATTTAAAATTAAAAAAAAAAACGAAAAATTGCTATATTCAAGGCTTAGTAAATTGGTTAAAAGTTACTATCATGAAAGTCAGAAAGTGACTAAATTAAAGATTAAAGCCCCCCTACAAGATCCTACAAGATCCTGAAGAAATTTTTGTCATAATTTTATTACTAAGCTGTTATTTTTAAGTAATAATAATGAGCCCCAGCACGTATTAGGCGGCCGTCTATGGTGAGTGCGATAGAGATGCCATTCCGGCAGTCCAATGGGGCATCTTACTCGCACTCACATTTACAGCCGTGTCAATACGCTCTAACGATTTATTGTTAATAATTAAAAATAAAAGCTTATTAATAAATTAATGACACAAATTTGTTCAGGATCATGTAGGGGGTGGGGGCTTTAAACTTTGATTTAGTCACTTTCTAACTTTCATAATAGACCAGGGCGCATCTGTAAAAATATTAGTACATTTGGATGTTAAGAGGTGACTCATATTTTTTTGCAGAAATTGCTTGAAAATAATTCATATAATAATATTTGAGCTATCCTCCCACTCAAAAATTTCCTGAACATTGTTTAAATAATCAAAATGTCAAAATATGAAGGAAAAATTCGATTTTTTTCTTGGTTTTTTGATTATAACTTTAAAAGTATTCTTTTTCGAGAAAAGTTGTGCCGACATTAAAGTTGGGTAATTAAATTTCCTATAATATAGGACTAACTGAAAATTTTAAAAATTGTCACCCTTGTTGCCAAATAGCAATAATTTCGAAAAAACCATAAAAAAACAAGTATTCGCATTTTACGTTTTTCAGCCATTTATGCTACACTTAAGACCTTCATATTTCACCCAGAAAGACCTTATGATATAATAAAACAATACTGTAAATTAAATTAAGATCGGTTTAATAGATTTTGCAAAATAAATTTTGAAATCCAGCTTTCGCAAAAAAAATTCATTTTTCAAAATGTTGCAGCATTGAAAATAAAGCAGAGAGCAAGTTGAATTTTTTTTACATATAAAAGAATACTGTACCTTTCGTTTTCAATTTGCAAAATTAAAATCGGTTAACTACCACCGCGTCAGGAATTAAAAAAAAAACATTAATTTTTGGTGCTACGCGCAGGACAACGGATATGTTCGCTCTTATTAGGCATTCCAATGACCTTCGATAATGATTGATAAATTTTAATTTTTAGTACATTTAGAAATAAATAAATAAATTTGTTTATTGCAAAATAAAAACACATACTCTGTCCTCGGAAATAACAATTTTTTTAGCAAAAACTTTCTTTGTTCATACATTTTAACTTAGAAAATAAAAGTGTATTATTTTTAAACATATGCAATTATTTAAACAATTTCTCACAAACAATAATCAAATTAGTTTGATTTTTGTGGAATTAAAATATGAATATACAACAAAATATAGAGTAAGAAAATAATATATTAGATAAAGATTGGAAGAAATTTTGGTGGAAATCAACTTGTGTGAATCGAACACCGCTGTCTTGCGCGTAGCACCAAAAATTAATCTTTATTTAAAAAAATTCCTGGCGCCGTGGTAATTAACTGATTTTAATTTTGTAAATTGCAAATGAAAGGTACAGTATTTTTCTATTTGTAAAAAAAATTTAACATACTATCTGGTTTATTTTCAGTCCTGCAACATTTTGAAAAGATGAATTTTTTTGCGAAAGCTGGCTTGCTAAATTTATTTTGCAAAATATATTGAACCGATCTTAACTAAATTTACAATATTGTTTTATCATATATCATACATTTTTTTCTGGGTGAAATATAAGGTCTTAAGTGTAGCAGAAATGGTTGAAAAACGTAAAATGCGAATACTTGTTTTTTATTTCTTTTTCGCAATTATTGCTATTTTGCAAAAAGGGTAACAATTTTACAAATTTTTAACCAATCTTATATTGTAGGAAATTTTAATTAAGCAACTTTTATTTTAGTGCGACTTTTCTCGGAAGTGAATACTTTTGAAAAAAATATTGATTTTTGCAATTTGATTAAAAAAAAAACGAAGAAAAAAATCTAATTTTTCCTTCATTTTTTGACATTTTGATTATTTAAACAATGTTCCGGTCCTTTTTGAGTGGGAGGATAACTCAATTATTATTATATGTGTTAATTCCAAGCCATTTTTGCAAAAAATATGAGTCACATCTCAACGTCCATCTCAAAACAGATCCGCCCTGGACTAAAATAATAATTTTTAACCGAGTTATTAAGTCTTAAAAATGGCCATTTTTGCGTTTTTCAAATTTTAAATTGCTTTGAACTCAAAAACCATCAACTTTAGAGAAAAATTACAAGAGATCTTTTTTGACCAAAATGGTTCAAAAAACCTAACAAAAATTTGTACGTGCCAAAAATATTGATTTTTGCAATTTGATTAAAAAAAATTGTTAAAAAAAATTGGACCACTTTTTTGGATATAATAAATAGCATGCATGCTATTGTAAGTATAACCTCTGACAATTCTAAACCTTAGTCAACTTTTTACATTTTCCTTTATTAATTAAGTTATACTTATTGTTACAGCTTTGTTAGGGCTTTTAACACTGATGATGGATTATTTGTTAATCCGAAAAAGTTTTGTTAATGTGATGTAACCCTTATTGTGGTCTTTTAAATATACCTTTTACAAAGGATCCCGTATCCTTTTTCCATAGGAATAACGCTGTTCACATTTGTCGGGGGTCGAAAAATAAATGATGAGATTTCGCTAGAGTTTAATTCTGAAGTGAATAGGGATTTTTAAATGATAAATAATTATACAATATATTATATGATTACAATATATATAATTGTAAATACGTTATATTGTCAGATATTATAGTATATTATATTATATATAATAATTCCAGATATCCATTGAAATTATTTTTCCCAGCTCTTTAATTTTTGTTGACAAACCAATCTCTGTTTTCTGATGTGGAAGGAACATTAATATCATAGTCGACATTTTATTGTCAATATATTCAAACTGAATTAGAGCACTCAAAAATCACTGATGACCTACCCAAGTAGCACCAAACGGGTTTATTAAGTCTTTTAAGGATGCTTTAAAACTGTAGAATAAAACTAAAATTAAAACCAATTGGTTTTTAAGTAAACCTTAAGGTTGCAATAAAACCGCTTTCAGCATAAAATGGCCCACACTGAAAGAGGTCAATAAACCAAAAATAAAAACATTTTTAAAACTTTGTTTTCTTAAGCAACTGGTTTTAACGCTGCTGTGAAGTTGCTTTTAAAACCATGTTAAAAAACACTTTAAGTGCAGACAGTTTTATTGCAAACTTAAAAAGGTTTTTTAAATGGAGACTTTTAAAGTCAATTTACCATATTAAATGGTTCTTTAAACCCATATATTCCATATAGGCCAACAAATTTTTACATGTGTTATGAATGTTATGATAGGCAGATACGTCTTTGTAACCATAAAATAATAAAAAGTAATTGGTTATTTCTGACTTTCAATGTAGAAAAACACTTGCGCACCCAACTTTATTGATAATGTTAACAAAAATAGGTCTAAAAAAAATTAAATCCGAAAAATATTAATTTGAAATAATAATAATTTTATTTACAATTTTAATGTTTTAATGTTAAAATAAATCGAATTTATGTCTTTAAGACGCTTATTTATAATTTTTATGTAAGCCTTATATTGTAATCTCTCATGGCTTATATTGTAATCTCCAGAAAGCAATATGGCCGAAATCCAAATAAAGTTATTTGGTCTATCGACAGAGAATTGTTAAGATCAAATGGTTTTATTTTATACCTTTCCAAGTGTATATATCTTACATAAAAGCAAGGTTTCTTTGGAATTAAAACCGTTTAGTTTTAATGCTGCTGTCAATAATGCCACTCAGTTTTAATGAGAATCTAACCTAAAATCGAGGCGTCGTACTGCTGTGTGTGTTGTATTTTTCTTTTAAAATGACCAGTTCGTTTATTATATATTTTAAGTACTTGCGAGTTATTTCTTCCATCCTAGCTGTACTTCCACTTCTGTTTCGCTCTTAAACAAATAGCCGTCCATTTTGAATATGAAAGAAGAGGAGATGAGTTTAGTTTTATTGTTTCTAACACGAAGCATAGTTTAGACTTTACGGTAACCAAATTGATTCAGTTAAGAGCGTTTGGTTTTATTATAGAATACTAATTGCTTTTATGAAAGCAACTTTAAAGAAAACTAAAAAAATAGTTTTAAGGCATATGTTTTACTGAGATAATAGTCTTGAGATCAAGTAGTTTTAATAATAGGTTTTATTAGTCATATTAGGAGAATCTTTAAAACTGCAATAAAACTAAAAGGTAACAAACTAGTATATAATAAAACCAAACAGTCCGGAAGTTTTTCATAAAATTGATTAGTTTTAAAGTGAACTGAGAACAAACCATTTTAAAACTACAATAAGACAAATTATCTATTAAGATTAATTAGTCTTATTTGATACTCTTATTAGATACTTTAAAACTAGTGCTAAAACTGGAACCAATCAATGAAAAAATAGTGGAGGGACAACTAAGATGGTTCGGGCACGTGTGTAGAATGTCGAACGAGAGGCTTACAAAACGAGTGTTCGCAACGAGAGTGCAGGGGAAAAACAAAAGAGGAAGACCAAGAGTTATGTGGGTAGATGAAATCAGGAAAGAAGTCGAGAAGAAGGGATTGACATTGGAAAGTGCAAGAAACCTAACGCAAGATCGGAAAGCATGAAGACTACAATGCCAAACTCAATTCCACCAGCCTTACACCTAAAGGTAGAAAGGCTTAGGACTAAGTAAGTAAGTAAGTAAAACTAGTGACAAATGCTTAATAGTTTTAAAGTTCTGGAAGTATATCTACAAGGTAACTTTAAAACCATTACCTTCTTATTTACCACAATAAAACCTTTATAAACTTTAAGTAAAACTAAAATGTTTTTATTGTGCTACCTGGGTGCCTATGTAAAAAGAAGAAACATGTTGAAATGACAGATTGAATTGAAATTTCGTAATTGGGTATTCACCTAATTTGTTTCAATAAATCAGATTTTCAGATTTTTATTAGAGAAGAGAATTATTTTAGTGACAGCCATCAGATATACAATTTCAGGAAATTACTTATCTACCTACACACTTTTATATGCGTAGGTACTATTGTGTATTTTCAGTCTAGTTTTAAATATCGTTTATAGTATAAAATAATTTCAATGAATGTACCTAAAGTAATCAACATCTCTCCGAAAATATATACCATATCTGAGAACTAAATATAATGGGTTAAGCCTAGTTTTGTTTTGTGATGATTCATGATCTTATCGGCACTTTAAAAAATTTTATTTTTAAATACATACATTTTATTTTATATATACAGACCAGTTCGAAGAGTATGGGAAGCAAAAATATCAAAAAATAGGAAGAGAGGAAGACCCAGACAAACATGGGATAAAGCAATAGGAGCCATTCTGCAAAAGAAAAGATCAAACTGGATAGATGCCAAAGCGATAGCACAAGGCAGAAAAGAGTGGAAAAAATTTATATATAGATAATTGATACTTTTGTAGAATTAATGAAATTAATTTTAGAAATGTAGAATTACATGTAAAAGCCTAATATTGTAAGTAGCTATGTAAAATTAGATATGTTAATTTGGTAGATTAATGTTGCAACCCTACAACATTGTATGGTAGAAGCGATATGATTATTTACAGGGTGTCCCAGACTAATTTATCCACGCTATATCACTTAAACGCATAAAGATTTTCGAATGGGACAAAAAGTTTTCTATTCTACTTGTAATACACTTTAATATGGAGTAGAAAAAAATCATCCCCTAAATATTCATCCCTTAGTTACAACCCCTAACTTAAATTTTTTTAATAGCACCCAGTATATTTTTTTATAGTTTTGGATGTGGTCCTCTATCGTCTATTCAACACATTTTTTGAAAATAAAATCGGTTTGTAAATAACCAAGAAAATATCAGTTTAGTTTCATAAACGAATAGATATTTTCGAATGGGACAAAACTGATCTATTACATTTGTAATACACTTTAATATGGCGTAGAAAAAAAATATCCCCTAAATATTTATCCCTTAGTTACATCCCCTAACTTTATTTTTTTTTAATAGCACCCTGTAAGTTAGGGGTGAATATTTAGGGGATGAATTTTTTCTACGCCATATGAAAGTGTATTACAAATGGAATAGATCAGTTTTTGTGCCATTCGAAAATCTCTATTCGTTTAAGAAATATAGCCCGGATAAATTAGTCTGAGACTCACAATTTAACAAAAATTAACTGATAGTTTCTAGGTTATTTACGATCCGATTTTATTTTCAAAAAATGTGTTAAATAGACGATAAAAGACCACATCCAAAACTATAAAAAAATATACAGGGTGCTATTAAAAAAAATAAAGTTAGGGGTTGTAACTAAGGGATGATTATTTAGGGGATGATTTTTTGTACGCCATATTAAAGTGTATTACAAGTAGAATATATCACCATTTGTCCCATTCGAAAATCTCTATTCGTTTAAGAGATATAGCGTGGGTAAATTAGTCTGGGACACCCTGTATATACATTTTATTTTATTATATATTTTTTCACAGTTAACTCGCGTAGACTGTTAAAAATTTGCACCAGCTTCGATCTTGGAGACAAGCAGCAACCGATTATTCTTTGACGTGTGATAGAAACGCCGACATCCGATTAAAATACGGATCCGACATACGACAAATGGGAACGAAGGTTAATGCAAGATGGTTATAGTTACAGGTTAAATCGTATGCCTGAGCCACCAAGATATTTGGGTGAAAACCCTTTAGATGTTTTAAAGTTTTAAAAAGTTTACATAATGTTCTTAAAATGATAGGATGTTTAAAATTTTCCTGGATTTACCTTCAGGCAACATAGGACTTTTCCGAATCCGAACAGGGAGAAGTTGGTTTTTTGCGGCTTACCAACTTCATTGCACAATTATACCTGTTCGTCTCAAGAAAATAGCCGCAACTATTTTCATCACTCGAATGCTCACTGTCCACGCTGCGCTCAAAAGCCACCTCTTGACCGCCGACGAGGGCCGCTGGTTCTACCAGTTGGCGTACAATGGTTTCTAGAGGGGTGGTCGAGGGCAAAGCACGGACAGTACACGTATATGTCAATGGAACCAACATCAACTCCATCAAACTTTCGTCTCTGTTGTCTTGTAGCCTTCTGGTCACCACCGTCCGGCATAACCCAGGAACACCAGGAACACCACACATGCCCCAGTGCGTTTTTCGGACTGTTTGCTTTTGCTACCACTTTTTCGATGTTTAACAAAATACATTCACTACAAACCCTGAAGAGGACAAAATCCTAAACGGGGACACTCAATGTAAGCATTTCTACAAAGCATTTCAATCTTTACACGCAAATCTACACATTGAGTATAGGACTTTTCCCATTAGGGTTGCAATGTCCAGAGGATAGAGCCTCTCTTGACGGACTTCAGGTGGCAACTAAATTTCAAGTCATTTTTGAATGGTGTCAAAAACCGACTATCCATACGCCATGGAAAACTGTAGTTGAATATAAAGTTACTTCAGCCAAAGAATTTAAAATTTATCTTCTTCTTCTTTAAGTGCCGTCTCCTAATCGGAGGTTGGATATCATCATTACTATTTTGATAACTTTGATATATAGGAACACTGGAACAGGGGAAGTTTTAATAGTGGAACTGGTTAAAAATTTGCACCGGTCATACCATGAAAACGTCACATGTATTTTGTCCTACAGAACTTCCAATTGATTAGTTACCCTTTCATTAAACTCTCATGCAAAAATCAGGCTGCCATTTAGCACCAAATGGAAATTATTATGAGTGGAACACGTAGAATATGTCACATGACGGGAATTATGACAGGTGATAAATAGCAGTATGATTTTTGCATAAGAGTTTAATGAAAGGGTAACAAATCAATTGGAAGTTCTGCCGGACAAAATATATGTGACGTTTTCGTGGTCTGACCATTCCAAATTTTGAACCTGTTCCACAATTAAAACTTCCCCTGTTCCAGTGTTCCCATATATCAAAGTTTGTCCGACTAGACACCATTAAGCTATTAACAAATTTTCAGCTTGCTATTAATCAACTTTTTTTTCATACGCGGGATCCAGACCTATATTATCAGTCTTAGCATTTCATATCGCTGTTCTCTCATTACGTGTCCTAGATATTGTAACTTTCTTATTTTTATTGTGTTTATTATTTCGAATTCTTTGCCCATTTCTCGCAATACTTCCGTGCTCGTTTTCTCCTGTGTCCATGCTATTCTAAGACTCCTTCTGTAACACCACATTTCAAATGACTGTAGCCTATCTATGTGTTTTTTGCTTCAATGTCCAGCTTTCAAGTCCATATTGCAGTATCGAGAACACGTAGCATCTCAAAGCTCTTACTCTCAGTTCTAATTTAAGGTCTTTGTTGCAGAGAATTGTTTTCATTTTTACAAACGCATTTCTTGTTATTTCTATCATGGTCCTTATTTCTGTTGTTTGAACATTTTTCTCTGAAATCCAGGTTCGTACATTTCCCAAATGTATGCTTGTTTGTATGTTTGTTTTCTTAGTTATTATCATGTATTTGGTGTTCGAATAATTATTCGACCATGTAAAATGATTGAAAATATTTTTTAAAAGCAAGTCCACCTTTGAGATGCAACACTGTCAACAGTGTAAATGTAAGGACAAGTGTTTAGTGTTTAGTTGTTAATGTGTGTGCCTAAAAGACCATATGTTGAAAAAAGAACTGTCCCCTCAAGATAGGAGAGCACCCGCTCTCACCCTCTCAGTGCGTTCTCAACCGAGATCAAGGCAACATCTCGTTGCCCCACTCAAGTATCTTAGTACGGGATCTCAGCAACACACCGTTGCCAGACTCGACTCTCAAAAGCGTAAGGTGTTCTCCAGTACGAGATCCGAGCAACACACCGTTGCAGTCGGATTCGTCTCTTATCAGTAAAAACTGTGCTCATTGCTCCAGTACGAGGTGTTTTGAACACGCTCGTTTGCTCCCTCAAAAGATTTGGCCAAGGAATCATCACACCTGTTCCCAAGCTTGGTTGGATCTACGTTGCTTTCAACCACACCGTTGCCACATTGCCTGCTCAGCCTGGACAGTGGTGGAATTTTGGACAGACAATATAGTGCGTACACGGATTTTAGACTGAAAGACTCATGGTAGCTTGTAAGTACTCATTCTAGGTATATGTAGTAGTTTTTCTCTCGATCGACACTAGTGTTGCATCCATTTTGTTTAAGGGTTTTGCTCTCTCTCTCTCTCTCTCTCTCTCTCTCTCTCTCTCTCTCTCTCTCTCTCTCTCTCTCTCTCTCTCTCTCTCTCTCTCTCTCTCTCTCTTCTCGTGATCAACACTGGTGTTGCATTTAACCGTTTTGTTTTTATGTTTTGTTTTTTCTTTCTCTAAGGTCTGTTTTGTGTTATATTTGAATATCTCCTCTCAATAAATAGTTAGTACTTTTATTGTTGGAAAGTTCCGTTAAACCTTAGTGTTTAAACATCTCTCTTCCACCTCCTTTATTACAGGTACAGGTAGATATCCTCATATATTATATTTAGAACCAGCACCTCTATAGTAGTACAGTCTCTCTCTCTCTCTCTCTCTCTCTCTCTCTCTCTCTCTCTCTCTCTCTCTCTCTCTCTTTCTTTATCTAGGACGTCCTATATGAACATCCAATTATCATGTTGGGATAGTATTATCTCAACATTTGAGTTTTTTATATTAATTTTTAGTCCATATTATTCACAGAAACTGTTTGTTTTGTTTAGTAGTAATTGGAGTTGTTCAACACAGAGCTTGCCATATTCACGGTGTTATCTGCATATCTTATGTTGTTAGTAAATCTTACGTTATTTATTATTCCTTCACTTTGAGATAGTAATGCTTCTTTAAAAATGGCTTCACTATATGGATGAAACAGTAATGGAGACATAATACATCCCTGTCTAATTTTCTGAATTCAATTTCTGGACTGGGTTCGTTATCTATTACCATTTGTGCTCTTTGATTCCAGTAAAGGTTTGTTATAATTCGTAAGTCTCTTTTGTCTATGTTTTTTGTCTTTAGAATTTGTACTAGTTTTTCATGTCCAACTTTGTCAAATGCTTTCTCAAAATCAACGTCACAAACACGCACATCCACAGTAGGGTGGTTCGAAAAAAACTTTTTTTCTTATTTCAGATCGCTATAGTGCGCAAAAGTTGCCATTGGTATAGACTTGAAAAAAGCACTAATTATTATTTTTTTATTAATTTGTCTTCCGGTCGCGCAATGCCATCGAAGTTGCAAAAATTGTGAAAAACCTTAATTTTTCATATATTTTTTTAACGGACCACATGGTTTTAATTGCGTTCCTATACCATGAATTAACTACTAAAAGTATGTAAAATCAATATAAATGCACTTAATATACATTTATTTCAAGTCTTCCGGTCGCGCAACATAATACAAAATGAGTAAAATTAGTAGTTTTTGCAAAATTTCAAAGTTTGACTGTTTAGTAAAATTTAATCATACGACTTTTAGAGATGCTATAGTTTAATTCAATTACAATAATATATTTAAAATCCAAGCATATAAGATACATTTTGATATTCAAGTGGAATTCGGTCGCGCAGCTTCCTCAAAAACAGCAGACTACCGAGAGGCGAGGCGAAAGTGACGAATGCCAGCGAAGCGCGCGCAGCCACAAATAAAGATACCTCTACAAATAAAGATGTGGGAATACCTCTACAATGGAGTATTTTTGTCTTCTCCATTACAACGAACTGCCATTCCGCCACCTTTTCCAACACTTAGATGGAAATACAACAAGCGCTATAGGATATCCGGACCGATTGGAAAGGTCCTACCTGATTGTGAAAGACTACCAGTTGTTGTTGAATTTAATCGTTGGCATCGCTGAGCGGTGCAATAATGTGGTTCTAATATAGCCGTTTCTGGAACTGTGTCCACACACTTTACTTGAAACTTCGGTCACTAGCTTAACGCATCTTTCAACTGCCTGTGTGTGGCATGGCAAAGTATCTATACTCATAACAGGCTTAAAGTCATTGCTCACATACTGTTTTATCTCTTCATTAGTCAATGTTCTTAGCAGTAGAGGGGAGTCAGTGTACTGGTGTTCCATTTGATAATTTCGTAATACTATTTAGCTTCAAAGTTTAAGTTTGGTGGTTTAAAGATTCTGATAGAGTCACTTTCAGATATTGCTTGCTTTTCCTTAATGATACGCCTAAAGACCAGCTCTCGGGTATGGTTTCTGTCATCAGTTACCATAGCCAAAAGTAAATTTTCGGGATGGGTAAAGTAATCATTCCATTGTAAAACGGGATCAACAAATTGAAGAAGCTCTTCTGGTAAGTACCTTGAAGATTTAATGATTTTGTAATCATGTATAGGCCCATCTGTGAATTGGTGGTTTATTTTTGTGGCAAACCACATAGGCATATTATAACATTTGAGAATGAATGTGACAATCTCTCTCAGATTTTCAGAAGGGTTGGACACACTGATGTAGAAACGCAAAACGGTTTGCAGTAATAAGCCATCTTGAATGTGACGTTGGGCTAGGATCACGTACCCACTACAAAGTCTTCTGAACAATGTCCTGACTTGATGACTTCTGATATCTCAAGCAAGTACAATTATTGGTGCTTGCTAAGAATACGCTTGTCAACTTTTGGAATCTCACAATCAATAGGATTAAAATCAATAAGTGGTAGTCTTTCACAATCAGGTAGGGCCTTTCCAATTGATCCGGAATATCCTATTGGGCCTGTTGTATATTGTATAGGAACGCAATTAAAACCATCTGGCCCGTTAAAAAAATATATGAAAAATTAAGGTTTTTCACAATTTTTGCTAACTTCGATGGCATTGCGGGACCGGAAGACAAATTATTAAAAAAAATAATAATTAGGGCTTTTTTCAAGTCTATACCAATGGCAACTTTTGCGCACTATAGCGATCTGAAATATAAAAAAAAGGTTTTTTCGAACCACCCTAATCCACAATCATGTCCATGCATCTTTGAGTTAACACATTAAAAGCAAATAACGCCTCTCTGGTTACTAGTCCATTTCTGAACCCAAACTGACTATCATCTAATACTTCTTTCAGTTTTTTATTTATACGACCGTGTATTATTTTCAAGAATAATTTGAGAATGCGACTTCTTAATGATATTGTTCCGTATTCACTGCAATCATTAGCGTTTGTATTTTTAGGAATAGCACAAAAGTTGAAGAGAAACCATTGTTTTGTTATGTTTCCTGTTTTGTACACTGTGTTAAACAAGTCTACGATAATGTCTAAGGTTTCATCATTTATTCTTTTTTGGGATTTGGTCCCAGTAAAATTTATTTAAAATAATAATTTAAGGCGATTTATCGCCTCATAAGAACAATACACTTAGGAACAGAGAAACTGCAGAGAGAAAAGTTAAAATGTAAACATTGCAAAAGATTAGACGTTCTAATTCATAAAATTCAAAAACAAAGGGCACGAAGAGGAAGTAATAGATATCATTGGTGGTCATGTGAATTTTCCTCTATACGTAAAGACATAATACATTCATTTCTAGCTGTTGAATCAAAAGAGGTAAATTAAAAACATGTTCTTTTTTTATGAGCATATACACGTGTTTCGTTACGTTATTTCGAATGGGTTGCAATAGTCAATTTCCTGGTAATCGCATAGTTCGGGATAATCCAGTTCAGAATAGGGTGTAGTGTTATTGTATAAATTTGGATGCGTGATGTTTGCCCAAGTAATCGCACTGGATTTATGTAGAATGCAATGTAAATATGAGTTTTTTGAATTGTGTTTCTGTTGCTTTGAAGACTTTTATTATTTCGAACTTGCCGAGCGGGCATAAAAGCGAGAATAGCACCAAAACGAAATTGGAATGCAAATCGCGTATCGACATAGGGGAGTTTTTATTGGAGATTCTTTTATGCCCAACTGTTAACTGAAACTAGCACTACGTTATTAAAAAAATTCTAGCTATGTTAAATAGACGCACGATCCCGAAGCGTATCTGAACTCTTTTAAATATTAATACCTTTTTTAAATACTCGTACATTTTTAATACATATCCTATTTTTTATTTAGTTTGGTATTTCTCAAAAAAAGGTAAAAACAGATTGGCATAACTTACAATGAAAAAAAGAATCTTCTTGTTCTTGTAGTGCCAATCTGTTTCGGATATTGGTAACCATCATGGCAATCTGTACTTTGCACACAGCTGCTCTGGAAAGATTTTTGGTTGTTGTACTGAACCACGTACGTAGATTTTCAGCCAGGAAATCCTGCTTTTTGTGATTAGGCCACGTTTTACGATCATCTTTGGCATCCTCTTGCTTTCCAATCTCATCACGTGCCCCATCTACCTATCTCACTCTCTGTACCTTTATGAAGCGTCTGGTACTTGGTTCGTTATACAGTTCATCTAGCTCCCTGTTTGGACCACTAAAATAAACCGAAATTAAGAAGCACCGTTGATAACAGATTTTCTTGTCTAAGATCTCTATTTACTTCAAATTCAAATTAAAATTATTTATTTTCTTTCTGACACACATAGTTTGTATAGAATTAGTAATAAATATACATTGCTAAAAACTAAACATTAAACTAGACTAAACAAGACATCAAATGAAATGAATTTATAAGCTAAACGAAATACAGCTAATATCTAAAATCTAAAAAATTCTTCGACTGTATAAAACACTTTTTCACACAAAAATTGCCTAACATTCCTCTAAAACACATTTATTGAACTGGTGGACTTTACATCTGTGGGCAAATGATTAAACACCTGTCTGTAGCCCGTATACCCTGGGCGATTTAAATTTAATGCTGCCTTTTGAAAATGGTATATAAAATTGAATACAATATCTGGTATTTAAATTATGCATATCACCACTCGTTTTAAACTGATGTAAGTTATTAAAAATTAAAACTCATAATTTAAAAATGTGTAGACACGCCAATGTTAAAATTTTTATATTTTTTAAAATATTCTCTACAACTAGTTAGTCGGGAGACACCAGCGACACAAACACCACTTCAAATGAACCCGATGGCAGTCCTCTCCATACTACATGATTTCGTGTGCTGTTCATTTAGATATTCTTATTAACCTAATCAGTTTTGTGGGTCTTCCCAGTACGTACTTCTGTTTTCCAATTTGTTCGATCTTTCATCAACCTAGGGTCAAATAAAATGTTAATTTTCCGGAAATCTGCTTGGATTTTATCTCTCCATCGCATACTGGGATATCCGAGTGGTCTTTTGCCTGTAGGAATCTCCTCATATACCAGTCTTACAAGTATCTCGTTATGAAGTCTGTGCACGTGGCTTACCCATCTTAGTCGCTGTGATTTAATTTCTTGGACAATATATGCGTCATTGTAGTGCATTTAATGCGATATTGGTTCTGATCCTATACTGGTTTACGGTGATGTCGTGGTGAGGTCCGAAAATTGTTCTAAGTATTTTTCGTTCAAAACGTCTGATCTTTTCTTCGTTTGCTTTGGTCATGGTCACGTTATGTCATCTATATGTTAGTACAGGTCTGACGATGGATTTATAGATTTTGATCTTGGAACTTCT
This sequence comes from Diabrotica virgifera virgifera, assembly GCF_917563875.1. Classification (NCBI taxonomy): domain Eukaryota; kingdom Metazoa; phylum Arthropoda; class Insecta; order Coleoptera; family Chrysomelidae; genus Diabrotica; species Diabrotica virgifera. The sequence goes on along the minus strand of NC_065451.1, from coordinate 112,888,834 downwards.
TGTAAGATTTTTTGATTTTATAAGCTTATCCAGTGAGAATAGACACCGATTTACTGATTGGATTCTATCTTTTATTTCTTCAATAACATCGTTGTCAGCTGTGATTACGGCCTCCAGATACTTAAAAGATTTGTACTCTTTCGAAATTGAAGGTGTTAGCCATCACATTTTGTCCTATCCTGTCTCTTCGTGCCCTTCAGGTATATTTCGTCTTCTCTTAATTAATCTTCAGCCCTACTTCTGTTTGCCAATTGTTTTAATCTTTACTCTTTTTCCTCTGCTATTTAAAGACATTTTTTGAGTAATAATTTTATGACTTACCGTAGTTATCGCCTCTATTTTAGTTTGCCAGACTTGCTGTATGTTAATTTTCTCTTTGTCTTTCAGGGATAATGGTTCTTTATTTATTTCATTGATATACGTTTTTATTTTCTCTTCGCTTAGCTTGTCTATATTATATGGATTTTTTCTGTTTGAATTTATTTTTCTCATTTTTTTATCTTTTTGAAACATTACACATATAGCTCTAACAAGAAAATGGTCCGAACATAATATTTCCGCTCCTCTTATTTCTTATATTTCTTATATTTCTTATATTCTTATATTCGATTCTTATATTTCTTATAAATTGGTGGTTTATAAACATGTGGTTTCTTATCACCAATGCGTGATCAATCTGGTTGACCGACCTTCCATTAGGAGACCTCTAGGTTTCCTTGTGTATTTGTTTCCGTTCTAACTGGGTATTTTTCACCACCACATATTTTTCCATTGAAAAACTGATTAGTCTTTGATCATTATCATTTGGTACTTCAATCTTGCTATGTCTTCCAGCTACTGCGTTATACAGAATATATTATTTTCGCACTTTTATATTGCAATCACCGATTACTATTTTTATATCACTTTTTGGTAGCTGCTCACATTGATGTGTCAGTTGCTCGTACAGTTGGACTTTGTCTCAACATCTTTTTCCTCGGATGGGGCGTATATGTCAATTATACTTGTATTCATTTTTCTTCCTTCATTAGTATTACGCACATTCTTTCTGAGGAAGGTCTGGAAGACATAAATTTGTATAATATAAAAAATGTTTGCCACTATGAAACCTATTCCCAGCATCCTGTCTTTTCCGGTACTCTTAAATAGCGCTATACCCTCAATCTCTTAACTTCCGATATTACATTTAGTTTTCTGTAAAAAGCCATAACATCTATTTTGTATTGCGTTATCTCATTGGTTAGCTCTTTAAACGCCCACACATAAAATGGCCCTTTAATATTCCAGGTCGCTAGGATCATCTCGTTTGTGCATTTTTTCTTTTTGAGCTCCCCTATTAGCTCTCTTTTCTGCTCCATTTTATTATTTTTCTTATAATTTATACTTTCCAACTTATTACCAGTAATCTTTGCCTTGTTCCTTGCTTGGGCCTTTTCCTTTATATCAGTCCAATCGGACCTGATCAGTTTATGGGCTTTTCTAATTTTTCACTTCCGCTTCATCATGTTATAAATATACATGTTTTTATACATTTTATATTGTGATTTTTTTTTAGGTAAACATAAAATACCTACAAATAGTTAACCCTGCAGCAATCGCGCTCTTTTATATCACGTAAGCAGTCGCGCGTAAGATTAAATTTAACAATACGAATTTAATTTTTTTTTATTTTATTTTCTTTTTATTCTAAAAATAATTATTTTTAACAATATTAAAGCTAATTGATTCTCACCAAAGCCATAAATCCCACAAAAAGAATGAAAAAAAAATTAAAAAAAACTTACACATTACTACAATCTTCCTCGAGGCACTTATGGTAGGGGAGCCCAAGCGGGATTTTGCAGTTACTCGAGCGCGTCAGATTATCACATGGGGAGAAACCTTGTACCCTGTACCATATATTGGCTCTTAATACAGGGGAGTTCGTTAAGGAGGGTCCGAAAAATCTAAATCAACTCGAAATTGTCAGAATAAGATAAGATAAGTTAAGTAGGTACATGCAAAATAGTGTATATTTAAAAAATCTGACGATTTGAGCGGGGCGTAAGGAAATGGGCGAGACACAAAATTTCATAAAAAAGCCAATATTTCGCGAAATGAACGTCAGATCGAAAAACTAAAAATGCGTGTTCAATTTTTTTAAAATCTATCGAACGATACCAAACATGACCCCCACGGAGAGGGGTGGGGGTCATGTTTGGTATCGTTCAAAATTCAAAATTCAAAGTTCAAAATTTTAAATACAATTTCCGTGATATTTTGCGAAATGATCATCAGATTGAAAACCTGAAAATATACGTATTCAATATTTTTGAAAAATCTATCGAATGACACCAAACACGACCCCCCACGGAGGTCAGGTGCGGGGTTACTTTAAAATCTTAAATAGGAGCCACCATTTTTTATTGCATATTTGAATTTCTTATGTAAAAATAAGTAACTTTTATTCGAAACATTTTTTCGAATATTATGGAGAGATGGCGCTATAATCGGAAAAAACGATTGTTGCAAATGAAAAACTAAATTAAAACATGGAAAGTCCCCACTTTATGGAAAACTTAACTTTTTTTGGTTTTAGGACCTACTCTTCACTCCTAATACGGGTACCATAACCCATAACGCTCAAGTAACTGCAAATTTAGCATACTTTCCTTCCCTACTCTTACGAGTGGAAAGATATATGTTGCAAAAATTTTCATCAAGTTATCACGGGAAAGGATAAAAAATGTTAGATTTGTTCTAACGGCGCGAGTTCTCCCGGGTTTTGAGCACTTTTGAACCACATCACAAATATAAGTACACATGGATTATTAGTCTAAACAAACTTTTAGGTTCTTACATATTTTAATGCCAAAACGAAAATTATCTAACAATATTTAGAATTAAAAAACTTTGTTTTGTTTTTATTTATCACCTGACCTCATTGTTTCTACCTACTTGAGCTATTGCCGGCAGATCCACCTGTTGATCAATATTTGTATTTGGTAGATGTGAAGTGATATTCAGTGTATCGGTGCATTATTTATGAGTTTTTAAAATAGAGTTTTAGAAATGAATTCATATTCGTTAACATAATAATCAATACGGTACTAGTGAGATCTCAAATAATTATTTATTTTATTAGTAATTATATGTAGATATATTAGACAAAAAAATTCAGACAAAAATACACCTTATTAGTTTTATACGTAAACTTAAAGCCCACCTCGAACCTCGAACACGAATAATGATGTAATATTGTACATATCAATTAGTAGGATTTATTCACTTTATTTTATTACGTTGACTACATGTTTGTTCTAGCTCTACGCAAACATGTTGGTTAGTTAGCATTCCCTTGGTAGACAATATGGTGCAAATATAAGGAGTAAATTAACTAAGTTACACCTGATACACAGGAGAGGAGCTATGAGTTAACAACATTTCAATATTTTTTAGTTTATTATTGTATATTTGATCAGCTCGATGAAAAATTAAGAATTATTTTTAGATCTGAAGACCGAAGGGAACATTTAGTCTGCAGACTTTTCCACCACTCATCCTGAAATATCTTTTTATACCTGACAAACCGCACCCTGATTTCATTATATATATTAAATATATATGAAACAACGCAAAAACATGAAACTGAAATCGCTTTTCAGGAGAGCAAAAACAATATGTTATGTGAACTCTTCATTTTTTTCTATACAACTTCCTTATCTAAGTTAACCGTATTCTGTACTAGTGTTGATTATGTGTGTAGCTATCTAATGCTAGTATTTATTTTTAGTTCTTGGCATTGTTTTACCCTGAAATTTACCCCTAAAGTATGATAAGTAAATATTGCTGAGGCACGCATATTCAAAATAAGAGGATCAGGGCGTATTAACCTGCCATATCACAGGTTATGGCACTAGATAAATTTTACTTGAGTAATTTTCCTTGGCTAACAAATACATTATCACAAATGTTGGGCAATATTTAAAAATGAACGGTACTTACCACACATCCACTCTCGATCAAAGCGTAACGCAAACTGTCTTGTGGCGCTCTGGCTAATATTGAGAGCCAAAACCGGAAATGGTAATGACGATACAGACGCACTATGCAGATTTTAAGATAACTAAATTATATAAAATTATTCCGCAATAAAGGTAACGCCTAAAGAAATGTAAATCTGCCAAAAAACAAATTTTCCCATTTTTTAGGGTTATGATACTATTGAAGTCAGGGTGTCAAACATATTTCAGTCCATAGGTTAGACTTATTTCATTTTTGGTCATCTTTCACGACGAAGCATTTTGGAATACAGCAGAATGATTCAGGTCCGACAAAACGGGTGCCCTTTCTTTAGATAAAATCTAATCAATCTGATTAAAAAGCAATTAATTTACATATATGTATAGTAATAACATCCATAAAAAAATAATTTTGTGTGCTTTACTAGCTAATTAAAGAGCTATTTTGCAATCTTAACCTGTTATGAAGTCGTGTTGTGTTTCAGATAATTTTTGCTTTCCTTGAGTTTATTTTGCAGAAATTTTAGTCTTTAACTAAGGGCCAACAGATATTTAGTCAAGTCCCAGAGTTTTAGATATTCAGCTTTTATAAGCCTAAATATACTATATTGAACAATCCTTTTGTAATCTGTATATAAATAAGGAAGCTCTACCTTTGTCTCTAAAACTGCAGTTGGAATGATTTCAGTGTGTCTTCGTTTCCCTGAGAAACTAGACTTTACATTTTTTTGTAATTATATTATTTTCATTTCATTCATTTGATAGAGAAAAATCGAAGTCTAAAATATAACAAAGCGAAATTAGGCAAGAAAAATATTATAGCTATAAAAAATCAACAAGGCCAACTAGAAACAAGCAAAGCTCAGATATCGAAGATAATTGAAAACTTCTATACTGAATTATACCATTCAAAAAACGATCCCCCCGACTGTTCAAAGCAAAATCTGAAACGACAAATAACAAACGTAAACTCTGAAATAATGCCCGAAATAAGCGAAGCAGAAATAGAAAATGCACTTAAAGAAATGAAAAGAAATAAAGCACCGGGTAACGATGGAATTCTGGCAGAAATGCTGAAAGACGGCGGGGAAGAAGTTATCAGATACCTAAAAATACTTTTCAATAAATGCCTATTTGAAGGAAACATACCAAAGGAATGGAATACTGCTTACACAATATTAATACACAAAAAAGGGGACAATACAGATCTGAAAAATTATCGTCCAATATCACTACTATCACAACTTTATAAAACATTTACAAAAATAATTACAAATAGATTGACAACAAAGTTCGATGTATATCAACTAGTAGAACAAGCCGGTTTTAGAAATGGCTTCAGTACATGCGACCATCTTCAAACACTAAAGATCCTAATAGAAAAAGTTAACGAATACAATTTACCAGCCTGCTTAGCATTTATAGATTACGAAAAAGCTTTTGACAGCATAGAATTATGGGCTATTGAGGAAGCACTGGTCAATAGCAGAATCGATTCTAGATATAGGATATTAATACATAATATATACAAACATGCTGAAATGGTAGTCACGATGGATAACGACATGAAAACTAGGCCAATCAAAAGCAACCGAGGAGTAAGACAGGGAGACACCATATCTCCAAAACTATTTACTATCGCACTTGAAGACATCTTTAAATCATTAAATTGGGAAACAAAGGGACTCTCGAGAAATGGAAATTACTTAAACCACCTAAGATATGCAGATGACGTGGTACTAATAGCCGACAGCTGGAAAGAACTGAAGGTGATTATCGATGAGCTTCATAGAGGATTTAAAAAAAAGGACTAAAAATGAACTTGAGCAACACTAAGCTAATGTCGAACAAAGATGATCAACCAACGATAACCATCCTAGGAACAAAAGTGGAACATGTAAAAGAATATATATATATCTGGGTCAGAATATCAAGGTAAACAAAGAAAACCAAACTACCGAAATAAGGAGACGAGTAAGAATGGGATGCATTCGGAAAAATCTCATATAAACTAAAAGACAAAAAGATACCACAATACCTTCGAACCAAAGTGTTCGATTCTTGTATCCTTCCCGTTCTCACTTACGGAGCTTAAACCTGGACATTCACAAAAATGAACATGGACAAGATTAGAAAAACTCAAAGAGCCATGGAACGACAGATGCTTGGTATCTCACTCATAGATCGGCAAACAAACGAATCAACCCGAAACAAAACAAAAGTAAGGGATGCCGTGGAACAAGCGGCTAAATTAAAATGGAAATGGGATGGAAACAACGAACGTATCGAAAATGGTAGATGGAGCAAAGTAGTTGGAAACTGGCGACCGTACGAAGCGAAGAGACCAAGAGGAAGACCTCAAATGCGCTGGAGCGATGACATCAAAAGAGTCGCAGGACCAATGTGGAAACGCCTCACACACAACAGAGATGAATGGCAAGAAATGGGAGAGGCATTTATTCTACATTTCGAATAGAAAAAAAAGGCTATAAAAAATTATTTTCATTTCCTATATTACTTTGTTTTAGTAAACTAGTTCAGCAACAATAATATTATTCAAACTAAGTTCTCGATGTAATACATAAACCGACAATAAATATCGTTTTACATACCATCATATTTAAAACAGTAGAAAACCTCTCTGGTAACAACCTTCGAGGCTTTTAAAAATTATAAGCCATGCGGGTGACCAGACAATCAGAAGATGAGGGCATTTTAAAAATTATAATTCACGTATATAAAAGGCAAAATAGAGGGCCGTACGGGTGTAGGAAGGAAACAAGTTTCTTGGTTAAAAACATTCGTGAATGGACTCAGATATCAAATGCAGGACAACTATTCTATATTGCAGAATATCGAGAATCCTTCGCAATGGTGATCACCAACGTCGGATAATTCTGATATGGCACGTGAAGAAGAAGATAATTCTCACAATAAAACACTGAAAAACGTTTGTTTTCTATACTGCCACAAAATTTATTACAACTATGTTATTACTACAGTTGTTTCAGCAAAGTGCCTTTCTCAAGTGATATATTTTACAATGTGTTTACCTTTTTAAGTTTTTAACTGAAGAGGTTGAGGAGTGGGGAGCTGTTTGTCTCAAGTTGGTCATTCAGAATTATATCTGTATTTTTCAATTTATTAATTTCCATTGATTCTAAAAGTGATAGCTTAAGGCCTTTATTTTGAATATGTAGAATTTGAAACTCTTCATTGAAAGAATGATTATGATCTAGAAGGTGAAGTGCGTATGTAGAAGTGTCTGTTTTCCTATTGTTGAAAGCCCTTTTGTGTTTTGCTATCCGTTTGTCAAAAGTTCTGCCAGTTTGACCGATGTAAGTTTTCGGACAGTCACCACAAGTTAGTTTGTACACACCACTCTGTAGTTGCTTTCTCTTTCGGCTTTTATTGTTTTTAATATGTTTGCTTAAGTTGTTGTTAGTTCTGAAAGCTGGTGTTATTCCTTTCTTTTTTATGTATCTGGCTATTTTTGTTGTTATTTTGCCAGTGTATGTGAGAGAGCAGAAGGTACTGGGTTCTTTCTGTGGTGGTGGATACACTAATTTCAAGGCTTTCTTATGGAGTTTTTGGTTTAAAATGTTGTTAACTGTTTGTTCGTTATAGTCATTGTTTACTGCTATTTGTCTAATGATATTTAGTTCTGTCTCGAAGTTATTTTTTGTCATAGGAATTTCTGTCAGTCTATGTATCATGCTATGGTAGGCTGCTAATTTGTGTTGTGTAGGATGGGATGATGAATTGTGTATAGTTGTGTCAGTATGGGTAGGTTTATGATATACGGAGAACTCATGTTTGTTGTGTAGTCTGGTAATCGTTACATCTAGAAAGTTTATGGAATTATTCTGTTCTGTTTCTATTGCGAACTCAATATTACTATGAAGTGAATTAATATATGATATAAAATGGTCAAGTTGTCTGTTAGTTCCTGTAAAGCAGACTAGTATGTCATCCACGTATCTCCACCAATATAAGAACTGTTTAAATACGGGGTGCTTAGAAATTGTTGTTTCAAGTTGGTTCATAAATATATCTGAGTGTAATGGGCTTAGAGGATTACCCATAATAAGTCCTGCAATGTTGTTTGTGTAAATTTGATTATTGAATTCAAAATAGTCTTGATTTATGCAAATTTCAAGAAGGTGTAAAATTTCAGATGCAATGATCAGATTTGTACTATTATGTTCTAAAAGGTTTTTAACTCAAACAAAAGTTTCTGTAGGAAGAACACTGGGAAAAAGATTTTTTACGTCAAATGAAATTAGTCTGGAGTTGTTGGGCAATTGAAAATGTTGTATTTTATTAACTAGTTCTAGTGTATTTTTTACGGTGAATTTAGGTGAAAATTCCACACCTGTAATTTTGAACCAATCAAAATACGTTATTTTGACAGATCACCATGGCAACGGAGGTATTTTATCGGAAATTTTTTGCTCGTGGGGTACCCAACAGCGAATTATAGTGGAAATTTTTTGACGTTTACAATAACAGAACATTTTTGACAGACTGGTTTTTATTTGTTTACATAATTTAGTTTTGATTCATTTTCTATCACTTGTAGTTACTCAAAACATGTAAAATTGAAGAATATACTATTTGAAATGGTATTCCCATGCAACTACAATGAGTAGAAATTACGAATTTGAAAGCCTAAATAATTGCTGACAAAGCTATGGCGCGCTATTAATCTGTTCATGCAGCTTTGGATTTTCAAATGCAGATTTGGTGTGGAATTTTCTTACCGAATACCACGCGAAGTCAAATTAATATCCGGATTTTTTTTTTGATCATGAATATTTTTAGAAAATTTCCCTCGTCTGCGACTCGGGAAATTTTCAAAATATTCATGATCTCAAAAAAATTTCCGGAAATAATTTGACCTCTAGTGGTATTACTAGTGAAAATTTAGTGTATTCTGTAATAATATCTGACAGTTTTTTTGAAAGTTTATATGACGGAGCTGTATAAAAAGAAACTACAGGTCTTATTGGGTGGTCAGGTTTGTGTAGTTTAATAAAAGAGTATAATTTAGGGGGTTGTGGGTTCATAATATTAAGGTATTTCTGTTCTGTTGGATTTAGTATTGATTTTGAATTTTCAATGGCTAGTTTAATTTGTTTTCGGTATTTTTCTGTGGGGTCTTTGTTTAGTGTTATACTATTTTGGTTATTTAAAAATTCTATTGTTTTGTTATTATAGTCACTTTTATCGATAGCAATAGTAGTGTTACCTTTGTCTGCTTTTGTAAATATTATGTCATGTTTTATTGATTTATTTTACGGCTATTTGGTTTTCTTTGTAACAGGAATTATTAGTTTCACTACCTACATCGGTAATAGATTTTGCAATGATGCTTTTTTCTATGTTCTTGGCAGTTTTATTTAACGCTACTTCACATTCTACACCTAAATATTCTAAATTTTTTTGATTATTATGTTGAGGCAAGTTATGTTTGAATCCTTTCTATAAAAGTTCTATCTCACTATTATTGAATTTGGTATCTGTTAAGTTTATAAATCTATTGAAAAAAGTATGATTTGAAAAATTTTTTGTATAATGAGTATTGAGTTTTTTACTATTGCAAATTAGATTATTTAGTTTTTTACATTGTGTATTATATTTTTTGTCTAATCTTGACAAAAAAATGACGTAAATATGACAAAAAAAACTTGACGTAAAAAATCTTTTTCCCAGTGTTCCTTCTACAGAAACTTTTGTTTCAGTTAAAAACCTTTTAGAAAAACCTAACCTAATCCGATCATTGCATCTGAAATTTTACACCTTCTTGAAATTTGCATAAATCAAGACTATTTTGAATTCAATAATCAAATTTACACAAACAACAGTGCAGGACTTATTATGGGTAATCCTCTAAGCCCATTACTATCAGATATATTTATGAACCAACTTGAAACAACAATTTCTAAGCACCCCGTATTTAAAGAGTTCTTATATTGGTGGAGATACGTGGATGACATACTAGTCTGCTTTACAGGAAGTAACAGACAACTTGACCATTTTATATCATATATTAATTCACTTCATAGTAATATTGAGTTCACAATAGAAACAGAACAGAATAATTCCATAAACTTTCTAGATGTAACGATTACCAGACTACACAACAAACATGAGTTCTCCGTATATCATAAACCTACCCATACTGACACAACTATACACAATTCATCATCCCATCCTACACAACACAAATTAGCAGCCTACCATAGCATGATACATAGACTGACAGAAATTCCTATGACAAAAAATAACTTCGAGACAGAACTAAATATCATTAGACAAATAGCAGTAAACAATGGCTATAACGAACAAACAGTTAACAACATTTTAAACCAAAAACTCCATAAGAAAGCCGTGAAATTAGTGTATCCACCACCACAGAAAGAACCCAGTACCTTCTGCTCTCTCACATACACTGGCAAAATAACAACAAAAATAGCCAGATACATAAAAAAGAAAGGAATAACACCAGCTTTCAGAACTAACAACAACTTAAGCAAACATATTAAAAACAATAAAAGCCGAAAGAGAAAGCAACTACAGAGTGGTGTGTACAAACTAACTTGTGGTGACTGTCCGAAAACTTACATCGGTCAAACTGGCAGAACTTTTGACAAACGGACATCAGAACACAAAAGGGCTTTCAACAATAGGAAAACAGACACTTCTACATACGCACTTCACCTTCTAGATCATAATCATTCTTTCAATGAAGAGTTTCAAATTCTACATATTCAAAATAAAGGCCTTAAGTTATTACTTTTAGAATCAATGGAAATTAATAAATTGAAAAATACAGATATAATTCTGAATGACCAACTTGAGACAAACAGCTCCCCACTCCTCAACCTCTTCAGTTAAAGACTTAAAAAGGCAAACACATTGTAAAATATATCACTTGAGAAAGGCACCTTGCCGAAACCGCTGTAGTAATAACATAGTTGTAATAAATTTTGTGGAAGTATAGAAAACAAACGTTTTTCAGTGTTTTATTGTGAGATAAAATGAACTTCCATCAAGTAACGGTCGAATCCATCAATTATTATAAGAAGATAATTCACGTCCCATCTGCTTAGCGGGGTAAAGCTCCAACGAGAAGGTTTCCTAAGTACTCCAAAAAGAGTAAATAAATTAAACATTAAAAATGTATAAACATTTTGAATTTCGTTGCAACCCGAAAATGCAGAAGAATTATATTCTAGTTCAACCAGAGAGTGAAGGAAGAGTCTATACCGGTTTCGGAGCTTTTTTTGCCCTTCATCAGTAGACACATCCTCTTCTCTCTGATTGAAATAGTATATTTCGACGCGTGCCATCCCGGATTGCAACGAACGAAATGGCTCGGGTGTCGTAACGACATCTGCTAAGAAACAAAGAACTTTTCGATCTAGTAATACATAAACCGACAATAAATATCGTTCTACATACCACCAGATTGAAAACAAAAAATTTCTTTTTGTAGTACTTAGGAAACCTTCTCGTTGGAACTTTACCACGCTAAGCAGATGGGACGTGAATTGTAATTTTTAAAATTCCCTCATCTTCTGATCGTTTTGGCACCCGCATGGCTTATAATTTTTAAAAGCCTCGGAGGTTTTTACCAGAGAGGTTTTCTACTGTTTTCAATCTGGTGGTATGTAGAACGATATTTATTGTCAGTTTATGTATTACTACTAGATCGAGAACTTAGTTTGTTTCCGGGCAGATGTCGCTACGACACCCGAGCCATTTCGTTCGTTGCAATCCGGGAAAGCAAGCATTGAAGTATACTAGTTCAATCAGAAAGAAGAGGATATGGGTGTACTGATGAAGGGCAAAAAAGCTCTGAAACCGGTATAGCACTTCCTGCACTCTCTGGTTGAACTAGAATATAATGCTGCTGCATTTTTAGATTGCAACGAAATTAAAAATGTTTATACATTTTTAATGTTTAATTTATTTACTGTTTTTGGAGTACTTAGGAAACTTTCTCGTTGTAGCTTTACCACGCTGAGCAGATGGGATGTGAATTAAAATTTTAAAATTCCCTCATATTCTGATCGCCTTGGCACCCGCATGGCTTATAATTTTTAAAAGCCTTGGAGGTTGTTACCAGAGAGGTTTTCTACGGTTTTATATTTGAATGGTATATATGCAAAATTCACATTCTCCACGTTTCTCAACTTTCGGAAAAATGAGAAAAACTGTTTAATATTGAAGGCCATGGTATATTCCTTCAATTTTTTTTGTGTAACAACTTTGCTGTAATATAAACTCTTTGCCTACACTTTATGGTTGTATTTAATGAAGATTGTTTTGTACCAAAATGTGGTTAACTGTGAGTTTTGCACCAAAATCTCATGGATAATGTTAGTTATGATGCAAAATATTTGAACTTTGCTTTAGACTGTAGACTACTAACAACTAACCTTGCTAATTCAGATTTGTTTCGTTTCCTCTTTTCTTTTCTCTTGTTTGACCAGTCGAAGACTCTACTAGTTCATCCATTATGCACCAATAATTTAGTTTATTAACTAGTAATAAAAGTCGCATTATTTAAATCACAATCATAAAAGCGTTAATCAACCTTAACAAGCATATGTAAATGCAACAAGTAAGGTGAGGTTCAAAAAACCGTTGAAAAAACATCACCAGAGTGACGACAATTACGTGATGCGCCCTACGCACACTGATTGGTCGAATTCGAGAATGTTGATTTTGCTACAAATTATATGTTCGATAATGTGACTTATGTTTCAGAACTTTATTTTCAGTATGGTTTTTCGATATTAAAATGTGATTTTTGGTTCACAATATTATCACGGTTCGATTCGTCTTGAAAAGACCAATTCATTGTATTGTATTGGTATACATACCTGAAAATATGAAAATTTGGAGAATGTGAATTTTGCATCTACACAGTTCATTTATTGTCGGTTTATGTATTACTAGATCGAGAACTTGGTTTTTTTCTTAGCAGATATCGCTACGACACCCGAGCCAATTCGTTTGTTGCAATCCGGGACGGCACGCGTCGAAGTATACTAGTTCAATCAGAAAGAAGAGGATATGTGTCTACTGATGAAGGGCAAAAAGCACTGAAACCGGTGTAAACTCTTCCTGTACTCTTTGGTTGAACTAAAAGATAATGCTGCTGCATTTTCAGGTTGCAACGAAACTGAAAATGTTTATACATTTTTATAAGTCATACTATTATTTGGTTTTTTGACTGTTATGTGTGATCAATAAATGATTTTTTTCTTGCCTTAAAGCCTGCGGTATATATGCCCTTCGTTTATTGGTATTTAACTGGTGATGTTTGCAAAATGCGTATTCTACATTTCCATCAAGGATAATCTTAAAACCTTTCTGACCAATTCCGAGAATGAGAGTGCTTTACCATTGTGGTCAGAGTGTAACTTAACAAATTCGTTCTACAGGTTTATTTTAAAAAATTCTTATTTTTTAGGATTTACTGGAAATTCCACTTTAGAACATTATAGTTACTAGATTTAAGCACTTTGCATAAGATCACTGATAATAGTGCCAGACTTAGTTCTAACCACAAGAACTGAATCAGCTGAATACACCAGAGCACAAAATGTATCTCTTTCGAGTTTTACAAATATGCAATATATTATTTACTATATGATCTGCAATAAATGCAATTTGTTTATTACATTGACTTAAGTAGTTTATTTGATTCAATATGGTATTATTAAGGCATACATTTGAGTAATCAAAGTTAACGTTTTCTACATTCTATTAATCTGTCATGAAATTATTGTCTAGTAGTGTATATTATTATGCATTTTTCCCTTGCGTGTTACTATAAAAGCTATTTTCATTTTTAGTACATCTGAAAGAAACTGTCTAGTTCACATTGAAATGCTTGTACATTTATACTATTTACCTTAGTCTTTGTCTAATATAAAATCAATAAAATTTACATTAAAAGAATGTGTAATTAAAATAATATTAATGCCACAGATCGAACATCTGCTGAATATTTCATAGCCTTTTTAGTTGCCATGAATGATAGCTGTTATGCATTGGGTAAATTAACTGATTTACGAAGTGTATTGTAAAATAATAGTTATTAGCGGAAAGTCATACTTTTCCGCACGCGATTGCAGTTTGCCGAACGACGCGAAGCGGAGTTCGGCAAGCAGTCGAGTGCGGAAAAGAGACTTTCCGTAAGAGTTAGGAATAATATTTTTTCTACGAGCGTTTAAGAAATGACCAAATCTTAATCAATTAATTGAACTAATATGGAATTATATACACAAATTAATTCTTTGACAAGGTTAACTTTCAATATAATTGGTTAGTATGACGACGATCTTGGTTTCCATGACTACGATTCCAAACCACGGTTATTGTCTACTAATTTGACTTTCGAATATTATGTCAAAATAATTTTATTTCATCGAATTGTCGCATTAATTTCATTAAAACATGAGCACAATAAAATACAATTATAAAAATGTATACCATTTTTATTTAGTGGCAATGCGAAGGCAAACCAATCTTACTTTTCAATTAGAATACGAAGTGCAATCCAGCTCTCTGAATCGCGATTTTCTATTCTTATTAGAATCCCATCGGAGAGGGCGCAGGCTTGTTCTCCATATCCTAACTGACCAGCACCGAGAGCTTTTCCCACACATTGCAACTAAAACAAATTTTCAATCCTAAAAGCAACATTAATAATATTGAAAATATTAAAAATATTACTAAAAGATTTTTAAATTGAAAAACTTATTGGTATATTCTCCTGGTGACACCTCCAAGGCTTCTACAATTTGCAAGCCAAATGGATGCTGCAGTGAAGACAAAGGGAAGGAATTCTACACTATGCAATTCACATCCCCGTCTGCAGCTTGGTAAAGTTCTAACGGAAAATGCACCTAGTTACTCTACGGAGTAATACGAATATAAAATAAGAATGTATACCATTTTTATTTAGTTGCAATGCGAAGGCAAAACAATCTTAATTTTCAGTTGGAATACGGAGTGCAATCCAGCTCTCTGAATCGCGATTTTCGATTCTTATTGGAATCTCATCGGAGAGAGCGCAGGCTTGTTCTATACAATAAAATTGATGTATACAATAAAATACATTTGAAATAAATTAGTAAATAACATCTAAATGTTAGTTTATTGCATGTATTATAATTATTTTAAGGCCAAATTAAAATATCTAAATTCAGCGCGGAAAAGTAAAACTTTCTAATCTAAAACGCGTGCGGAAAAGTAGAAATGCGTGTAATATCTTTATTAAAATACTACTAATTTTACCCGTCGCCATGCGACGGATGATCCAATCAATTGCCATCTACAGTCACTCCACCCAATCTTTTCAAAATTTTATAATCAACAAACTTTCAAAAGAATTAAAATCCCATTTTTAAAATAATAAAAGGCTTGCATGTAAAGTGACACAATGCTTTAATGGTATATTGTGCAAAAAGTGCAGAAAGGTACTAATTTCTCACGAGTTTGAAAAGTTGCGGTACGAGCGCAAGCGAGTGCCGCAATTTAAACGAGTGGGAAATTACCTTTCTGCACGTATTACACACTATACTTTTTCTACAACCACAGTTTTTGCTACAAATAAAAATCAAAATTTCCAAACGAAGATTTATTATAATAATAAATTATAAATTTTAAACTGTATTTAATTAATACTAATCAATTTAAAGTCCTTATACCTAACCAAATTACACAGAAATCAGTTAAAAAATTAATGCAATGCCTTAATTTGTTTGAATTTAAACTATTTTAAATAATTATTATAAAATAATGTCACATTTGACGTTATATTTATGCAGACAGAGATTACCACCAAACCTACTTAATTCCGACGTATCTTGCTGAGGTTGGTAAATCCCTATTGGTTAGTTGATAATTATAAAATGTTTAATTAGAATAAAATTGTAAAATAAAACAGTTGTAACATTCATAATTTAATTTCTATACGATACTTAAGTAATAATAACTGTCTTACAGGTTATATATTTGTCTACACTTTAACAACAGATGTAAACAGAAGATATAAAGTTACTCAGAATGAGGTAGATATTTGTAGAATACTAAATTTACAGTTCAAAACTAATGTGTTAAATTGGCGAATATTCCAGATTTTTCGGATAAATCGGTTCTTTTTTGAAAATTATTATCAAACCTAATATCTCAAATAAAACAATTTCATCAAAACATGTTATAATTATATTTTTTTTTGTGGAATGTAATGGTATTGTGCAGAAAAGAACTTTCCGGCACAGAAACGTCACTTTTCTGCACACTAATGTCATATATCATATACTGTGAGAAAATGTCAAGTTTCTCAACATAAAACTGTGCAGAAAAGTGCATTTTGAATGGTGGTTGTAGAAAAATTATTTTTCTTAATAAAGTAACCAATATTTGTCTCAATTTTGCGACTGGTTTAATTAAGTACCTAGTCATGAAGTAGTAATTTTTTTTTGTTCTACGGTGGTCGTACAGCCTCTGCTGCATCCCGCATTTTGATCTCCACCTTTTTCGGTAGGTCCATTCTTCCTCATTTATGGCTCTATCTCTGATTATTTCTCTGATTCCTTCCCTCCATTCCAGTGCTGGTCTTCTTCTTCTTCTTCTATTCCATGGGACATAGTTTAAAGCCGGTTTTGGCCATCGTTCATCATCCATTCGCATTACATGCCCGTACCATAAAAGTTGTTTGGATTCTATTGTGTCTACGGTCTAGTAGATTCTTCTTGTCCTTCTTCTTATTTCTTCATTTGGGATGTGACGATGTGATCAAGTCTAGATATCCGACACGCTCTTCTCAGATAGTCCATTTCTACTACTTCCAGTTTTTTCTTTTCATTCATTGTCATTTGCCAACATTCAGATCCGTACGTCAAAATTGGTTCTACAACCGACTTGTAGATTGTCATTTTGGTTTGTAAACTAATTTTAGGAGACCAAATTAACGAGTTTAGTATTTGTACCACATTTCGACCCTGTTGTATTTTCTGCTGGATGTCCCGTTTCGATATTCCTTCCTTCGCTATGACTGTCCCTAAGTATTTAAATTCTTTGCATTGTTTTATATCTCTAATCGAGAGTTCTGGGTCTCTTTCTTCGTCTTTAATTCTAAGGTATTCTGTTTTGTTTATATTGATTGTGAGTCCCCAATTTTCATATTCTTCGGTTAATTTTCGAATCATATAATCCATGTCTTCCTCATCATTTGCCATAATCACTTGATCGTCTGCGAAGAAAAGATTTGTTAGGTACTTGTTTCCAAGTTCTATTCCCATTCCTGTGCATTTTCTCCTCCAGTTGTTTAATGATTCCTGAATATAGATTTTAAATAGGGTTGGGGACAAAGAACATCCTTGTCTTAAGCCTTTTGTTACAGGAAACGGGTCTGAAATTTTATTTTCCATTTTAACGGCACTTTTTGCATTTATGTACATGTTTGCTATGGCGTTCATGTATGACTTACTTAGGCCTGCCTTCGTCAATACTTCAAATAATCTTTTTAAGGGTACTGTATCATAGGCCTTCTCTAAGTCAACGAACGCTAAATGAGTCGGTAAATTTCTGGCTGTTCGTTTCTCTATAATTTTTTGAAGTACAAATATATTATCAACACAAGATCTGCCAGCACGGAATCCACTTTGATCTTCTATTTCCTCATATTGGTTTTCGATTCGTTCTTTTATCAATCGACCGTACAACCTCCCCAATGAGCTAATAACGCTTATACCTCTGTAATTTTTACATTTCTTCTTGTCACCTTTTTTTTTGCAAAGTAGTAAATACAAAGCAATATATTTCTACCAACCTTTTTAGCGTTTGTTATTATTCCTTTCATCAATAGTCGGACAGATAGAAGCAGACTTTACTCGTGATAAGTAATATGGAAAAACTATACGGGGATATATTGAATTAGATGTGTACATGACTTTCCCCAACGGGTGGAAAACAGAGTGAGGGACGAGTATATAAGGGATCAAAGTCGCGGTCCTTTTATCCCGAGATAGTGCACCAAAATTTGGAAATATGTAGGTCATGATGTAACTAAGTAAAACCTCCAGGGGCGGAACGCTCTGTGGCTGACAACGGGGTGGGGCAGGAGTGAATATAAAAATTATAAAAGGTTTTTTGTGACGTTCTTGATTGAGATAATGCACCAAAATTTGGGAATAAGTAGACCATGACATAACTAAGTAAAATCCCCAGGGGCGGAAACCAGAGTGAAACCAGGCGGAAACCTGTGGTGCTCGTGATAAAGATAGTGCACCAAAATTTGGGAATAAGTAGGTCGTAATTAAATAAAATCTCCAATGGCGGAACGCTGCGTGGCCGACAAAGGGGCGGGGCAGGGGTGAATATAAAAATTATAAGAGGTTTTTGTGATGTTCGTGATCGAAATAGTGAACGAAAATTTGGGACTAAGTAGATCATGGTGTAAATAAGCGAAACATCTAGGGGCGGAAAACAGAGTTGGCCACGAGGCTAGTTTTAAGGGATCAAATTTGCAGTTTTTATTATTTTTTTGTGGTGCAGCACATTTGTCCCCCACGCAGCGTTTCGCCCCTTTTACTTACCTATATCATGAACTAGTTATTCCCAAATTTTGCTGCACTATCTCCATCATGAAGGTCTCAAAAAACCCCTTATGTTTTTATATTCACCCCTACCCACCACCCCTTTGTACCCAAGCAGCGTTCCGCCCATGGAGATTTTACTTAGTTACGTCATGACCTATTTATTCCCAAATTTTGGTGCACTCGATCATGAGCGTCACAAAAAAAAAATAATAAAAACCGCTACTTTGACCTCTTATAGCTACTCTCGTCCCCAACTCTGATTTCCGCCCATGGAGGTTTCGCTTAGTTACATCATGATCTACTTACTCCCAAATTTTAGTTTACTTTTTCTATGAGGAAAGTCACAAAAAACCCCTTATAATTTTTGTATTCACCCCTGTCCCCACCCCTTTGTCGGCTATGCAGCGTTACGCCCCTGGAGATTTTACTTAGTTATATTATGACCTACCTATTCTCAAACATTGGTGCACTATCTCTATCATGAGCACCACAGGTTTCCGCCTGGTTTTACTCTGGTTTCCACCCCTGGGGATTTTACTTAGTTATGTCATGGTCTACTTATTCATAAATTTTGATGCACTATCTCAATCAAGAACGTCACAAAAAACCCCTTATAATTTTTATATTCACTTTTGCCCCCACTGCTTTGTCGGTCTCACAGCGTTCCGCCCCTGGAGGTTTTACTTAGTTACATCATGACCTACATATTTTCAAATTTTGGTGCACTATCTCGATCATGAGCGTCACAAAAAAATAATTAAAACCGCGATTTTGACACCTTATAACTACCGTCGTCCCACACTCTGGTTTCCGCCCGTTGGGGAAAGTCACGTACACAACTAATTATTCAACATATTCCCGTATAGTTTTTCCATATTACTTGTCACGAGCAAAATCCGCTCCCAGCTCTTGTACTACTATAGCCTAATAAATGACCGTTTTGGAGTGTAATTTCCAGGGGCAACTCCGAATTGCATGAAAATTTGGATTCAGGTTCTACTTACCCTCTACTTCTAAGTTGAATTTGTACCGTTGGTTGCTTTTACTTGGGGGGTGACATTTACCCCTTCTCGGGGGGTGAAAAACGCGTGTTTAAAATAAGGCTGGAAATGGATCAATTGACTTTTTTTAAGCACCTTTTGTTCTATAAAGTTTTTTACGTAAGTCAATACTTTTCGAGTTATTCGCGATTTAAAATGTTGATTTTTCGACACAAAAACTACGTTTTCAGACCGTTTTTCCCAAATAACTCAAAAAGTAAATATTTTATCGAAAAAAATATTTTTAGCAAAAGTGTAGCCTATATAGCCTATAAAAGGACGAAAAAAATGGTGTACCAGTAAAGTCTACAAAATGAGTAGAAGCAAAGTAGCTCATGAAAAATACGTTCTTATTCGTCTAATTCCAAATCGAACAATTCAACGCGAAATCACCGAAGAAAAATGCGTTTTTCGGGAAAAATTTATTAACATTTTTAAAGTATCGGAGAAAAGCTTATCATTTGTTTTTTACAAAAGTTAACAGCATCAAAAATAAACGAGTTACAGTGAAAAAAATTTGGCCCCTTTTTTGATAAAAAATAGCGTGAAAACCTCCCTCTATGTAGCACCCTAAATGAAATTAATCGTTTGGCTTTACCATTTATTTTAACTGTATGTGTACTGTTTATATGATCTGTAAGTTTGATTGGTTTGAAGTGCTTATTTATTTTTGAAAACATTTGGTTTTTTAGTAAAAAAATTATCTAAAAATTTTTGAAAAATTTCATTTTTTCAAAATAACTTAAAAAGTATTAGTGATAAGAAAAATCTTAAAGAGCAAAAAAATGTAGGTTTTTCTATTATAAATAAGCTAGTTTCATTTTGTTTCTACGTAAGACAAAAATTGGTTAAGCTATGGCTGTTCAAAATTTGCATACACTCGTGATTAGTGACCCATTCAAGCTTTCTCAATTATAACCCTTTCAAAAATAAACACTTTAAACCGGTGAGACTGACAGATCATATAAAAAATAGATAGGTAAGTAAATTGTTTGTAAAGCGGTAGCGATTAATTTCATTTGGGGAGCTGAACACGGCGAGATTTTCATGATTTTTTACAAAATAAAAAGACGGACAACTTTATTTTGAGCGTAACTCGCTCATTTTTAATGCTAAAACTTTTGTTAACAATTAAAACAAAGCTTTTTATAAACACTTTAAAAAAGTTTAAATGGGTTTTTCCCGAAAAGTGCTTAATTTTTCGGTGATTTCACCTTGAAATATTCAATTTGGAATTAGACGAATAAGAACGTATTTTTCATGAGCTACAACTTTGTTGTTATTTGATTGATAGACTTTACTGATACACCATTTTTTTGGGTTTTTTATAAGCTACACTTTTGCTAAGGATATTTTTTCGATAAAATATTTACTTTTTGAGTTATTTGCGAAAAACCGTCTGAAACCCTAGTATTTTGTCGAAAAATCAACATTTTCAATGGCAAATAACTCGAAAAGTATTGACTTACGTAAAAAACTCTATAGAACAAAAGTTGCTTAAAATCAGTCAATTTATCCATTTCCGGTCTTATCTTGAACGTATGTTTTTTCACCCCCGAGAAGGGGTGACTGTCACCCCCCAAGTAAAAGCAACCAACGGCACAATTTCAACTTTGAAGTGGAGGGTAAGTAGAACCTAAATCCAAATTTTCATGCAATTCGGAGTTGCCCCTGAAAATTACACGGTATCGCCGAATTTCCCGTTCATTTAGGTACTGGGCTATAACTAAACTCTTTATTTTTATACTTCCTATTTAATTTATATTTTTTATGATTAATAAACTTAATATCAAATAATATTTATGCATGGAAGTGCGGCCCTGCATGGAGATAAGAAATGTTGTTATGCACAGAGTAGGGGAGCAGGGGGCTAGTTGTAACAATTTTCATAAAATCAAATATATCTTGACAGCTATTTTCCCAATTACCACTAATTAAATACTAAACGCTAGTTTAACTCTTTCTGAATAAAATTGAACTGAAGAAAAGTTAAGAAGACTGTTATTTTTTAATCAACTAGCCTTTTACCAAAAAAAGTACATTGTTACAACTTACCTTGCGCTTGGGGCTAGTTCTAACATCTATTGCGGCAGGTTGTAACATTACGAAAATTCGAATTTTTTGGAATATTTCGAAGAAAATTCCAACGTTGGTCCTGTTGAAAGATATTGCTCGACTTAATAAGGTGGCTTCTGGTGTTCTTAAATATAAATGTGATTTCTACGCATAAAATTTTGGACTCAATCTGGACCAACTGTATAATTTTGATACCAAGAAGAAGGAAGTTGCTTAGCACTGAGTTTCACGGCATATTGGTAAGGCAGTGTTCGCATATTTATGGGAATTAGTCCAAAATATACTTCGGTGCACTTCGGAATATACGAAGCCATTTTAATTTTTTCTTCGGCTGTAAAAACTATCCCTGGTTTAGTTCAGCCCACTTGTAGACTCTTAATGTTTTTCTTTTTTTCTCTATCGTTATAAAGATACATGAGACAATCCGTGCTGTTTTACTTGCTTGCTTTATGCTACATTGATTATCTAACCTAACTCGTAGACTTCAGTTCCTGGCTTTGAGTTGCCCTTTCTGATTTTCTTTTATGTTGTCTCGTTTTGGACTACATATTACTAAACTAAATAATACGTTTTTATATTGTATATCATAAATTTAGTAAGATTCAGCGCAATTTGTAACATGTTACAACAAGCCCCAACGTTTTGTTACAACATACCCCGTAGCACACTTTTGTATATTTATTAAAATAACTGTAAAGATATCTTGCTAATCGTAAAATTGTTAAGTAACATCAAAGTATAACTAAATTTAGAAAATAAATGAACACCGAAAGATTCATTTCCGTTTAAAAAAAATAGAGATAACCAAAATTTTATAAGAGTCAAATTTTAAATTACCTCATCCAAATAAAGCACTTGCACAAAACTACTATTTGCAACTATTGGAGGATGGCTGGCTAGACGATGTCATTTGCAGGGCGATAAGAGAATAAGATTGAGTCAGTTAAATTAGCTAAAAACGGTCTAATAACCTATGAAAAAGTCGTGTTACTACTTACCCCTGTTACAACAGGCCCCTTGTTCCCCTATGACTAAAATCAGCCATTCACCTCACCGTGGTCAGGATCTCGAGAAATAAGCGGTTTTTTTTGGGACCTACCGCTCGCCTATAATAATCATATCCCAAATGGAGTCCATAACCGAGTTACCTATATTGGCAATGTCTGGTTGTCATGTCACAGCTGTCACTCGTAGTTCCGTTTGCCAAGTGCAACGTTGCTAGTTACAAGCGTACATTAGAACCATACATAATATACAGTATTCAGCAAGCAATAATTTCTCTGTACAATATCAATAAACTATATTAATTGCCTTTACCCAAAATTTTACCATACCTGCACCTTAAGGTAATGTACGTCACCATCTACTCTATAATCCAATCTTGACGCATTTTTTCCAACGCACTGACATCTACTGCTGAAGTTCTTTTAAATAAGTCTAATTAAAAATGGTTTTTATTTGGACAAGGTTATTACTAAATTAAATTATGAAAAACGTAGATGATGCAATAGGTCCAGACCAACAAACCACACATAATTAGGATTCTAATAATTAGAACGGCAAATTTTTCATTCGGACAGAGTTTAACGATGCACATAAACATATGTCAACAGACATAGATTAATTATTTAATTAGTAAAATTCCAAACAGTTAAGGTAACCCATAATTCTGTTCAATCTGTAAACTTATTGGAAATGTGTTTATATAAACTAGAATTATTTTGTAAATACATATAAGTAAGTCAATCCAACGATTTCGAAAGAATTTACTTTTAGGAATGGATCCCGCGTACCAAAAAAAAATTGATTAATAGCAAGCTGAAAATTTGTTAATATCTTAACGGTGTCTAGTTGGACGAACTTTGATGTTTGGGAACACTGGAACAGGGGAAGTTTTAATTGAGGAGTTTGCTGTAAGAAGCATGCAGCTCCATATTTGGAAATTGTTGGGAAATTGAAAAAAACTGTTTTTTAATAAAAGTTTTTATTTTAACCCGACGGACATAATATCAATCGATGACAAACAGATTTAGTCAATACTTGAGACTATTTTGAAGTAGATAATTTTTGAAAAAATAAGAAAAAAAATTGAAAAAAAGTTGGACCTGCATCTTTCTTGCACCAAACACGTGAAATAATGCTTCTTTACCACCATTTTTGAGAAAAAAAAAACAAATTCCCAACAAAAACTCTTTTATTCGGTTACAACAATCAAACGACTATGGTTTGCCTACTACACAAATAAGAGAAAATCAGTAAAAAGAAACAGGTTGGTGTCAAAAAATAGCATTCAGAAAAAAATAAAACATTAAACACACGGGCAAACATATCCTTCATTCATCCAGGCGCGTAGATAAGTTTTTTTTCTAGGGGGGGTACTTAGTATCTTATTTTAAATGCCGAGAGCAATTTTTTTGCGCCAGGTACCACGCTCAAACAGCTAGGTAAATTTGAACTTTTATTAAAGTTTACTTACACAAGAAAATACAGAAGTAACAAACATAAATCATTGAAAACCTGTCTATATCAGTCAATAATAAAAAAATACAAATCAAAATATAATTAAACAAACATAACACGAACTCATTTTATATATGTTATATATTCTAGGTAAAAGTAAAAAAATCAATTCCACTATTAGGTAATATAGGTAAAATAACTTAAAATGCAAAACTCATCATTAGGTATATTTAACAAAATATTACACCACAGTAACTAGATTATGAAACAAAGTCAATTTTTTTTTGTCCGTTGCTTTGAAAACCTATCAATAACAGCATCGATGTTTATTTCAATATCTCTGGGTATATTTAATAAACTTAATCCAACTAGTCTTTCCTGACACATCGTAGACCGTAACCATGATTTTAGTCTCTTAACTGTGGAAAATGATCTTTCAGCACTTGCCACACTTACCGGCATAACAGAAATTATCTGCATGAGTGTATATATGGTGGGAAATATTTCGTTACTGCAAATCAGCAAGGTATCTAACGCTGTCGCTGGCAAATCATTTGTTTTATTTTCTATTCCTTTCCATTTATTTATCCAGAGCGCTATTTCCGATTCCAACAAATCTGATAAAAATTCTACGGAATCATTTCTAAATTTACTAAGATATTCGGAAACCTTTTTTACTAGAAACTTTAAATCATTATCGCTCTGGTTTAAAACATTAACCGGTATTAAGTTGTTTATATCTAAAATTTCGAAAAGATCTGAATTGAAACGAAACTCGAGGTCTTGGAATATGTTTTCTAAAAGGGGTATAAAAACTGACACTCTAAAATATTCTTCAGAATTTTTTGTTTCAATATTACTGCGATAAATTTGTCTGGCATTGATTCTTGGCAGTAATATTTGAAAATCTAATTTTTGATGAACTTTCGTTACTTCTTCAAAAATACCTTTAAACACATTTTCAGCATCCTCTCTTTTTTTATGAAATACTAATAATATATCGTTTACTAAAGATCGAGCAGAAATTTTGTCCAAACTTTTGCTTCTATTAGAATGCTTCTTAGGGAGGGTACTGTCCCCCAGTACCCTCCCCCTTATCTACGCTGGTGCATTCATCTACCTTAAAGCCACGCAGTAATGATAGGGACAAAGAAGTCAAAACCAATCAGCTGCCCTGCCGGCCCAGCGCCAACAGAAAAAGACCTTGCATTCAACGAAAATCACCGAACATTCACAATCGTCAGGATGCAGGTCCGGAGCGGCACCCTTCTTGCACCAAATGACTGAGGAGGCAGATCCATAAAGACGTATAATTTCTTTATTTATCGGATCTGCATCGTTCTTATACCAGTCAATCCGTTAATTTTTTTTTTAATTATGGCATAAGTTTCCACCCAAAACGGTCTAAATATGGAGCTGCATCCTTCTTACAGCAAACTCCTCAATTGTTTAACGTGATTTGAATTGTGAAACGTGTCATCCTGACAAGTTTATGATTGTGAAAACTAGCAGGTTGTTTTAAGGTTTGTTCAATAGCAAACTTTATACAGGGTGTAACAAAAATACAGGTCATAAATTAAACCACATATTCTGGGACCAAAAATAGTTCGATTGAACCTAACTTACTTTAGTACAAATATGCCTACAAAAAAAGTTATAGCCCTTTGAAGTTACAAAATGAAAATTGATTTTTTCCAATATATCGAAAACTATTATAGATTTTTTATCGAAAATGGCCATGTGGCATTCTTATGGCAGGAACACCTTAAAAAGAAATTATAGTAAAATTTGGGCACCCCATAAAAAATTTATGGGGGTTTTGTTTCCTTAAAGCCCCCAAACTTTTATGTGCGCTCCAATTAAATTATTGTTGTGGTGCCATTAGTTAAACACAATGTTTTTAAAACTTTTTTGCCTCTTAGTATTTTTTAGATAAACCAGTTTTTATCGGGATGCGGCTTCTTTTTTAATATATTTACATAAAAATTTTATGGGGGTTTTGTGCCTTTAAGTCCCCCAAATGTTTGTGAACGTTCCAATTAAATTATTATTGCGGTACCATTAGTTAAACACAATGTTTTTAAAACTTTTTTGCCTCTTAGTCTTTTTTCGATAAGACACCTCTTATCGAGATAAGGCTTCTTTTCTAATATAGTTCAAAATATATCTCAAACTGTAATTATTTATAAATAAATTTTCATATTACTACCAGGTCTCTTGTCAGTATACAAATAATGTGGTGGATTTGACAAATATTTAAAATATCTCGATAAAAACTAGGTTTTCGAAAACGTACAAAGAGGAAAAAAAGTTTTAAAAATATTGTGTTTAGCTAATGGTGCCACAATAATAATTTAAATGAAGTAAAAGTCAGACTTACTCTCAATCTTTATTATAACTTCCGACGACCGGTTTCGCTCTTTAAACTTTGTAGAGCATCTTCAGGTCAAAGGTAACAAGTTACAAAATGCTACAAATAAAAACCAGAATTAGCACATTGTCTGGTTGTAAAAGATGCTAAAGATACATATGATCAAGCCAATGTTGAATAACATACATAAAAGTAGCGAAATAGCATACCAATGCACATGCAAGCATTCATGGGGGTGGTGGTACAAAACTTCCCTCAAACGCGACAACATGCGCAGAAGTATGCTATACATAATCATGCAATCATAACGTGTCGTACTTACATTCGGATACAAGGTGCCATCAACTCAGTTTTCATTATCATGATGTTTCTTTTAAAGTTATGTTAACGGGATATGGTGGAATAGACGGGCGATGCAGCAAAGGTAAAAGAAACATCATGATAATGAAAACTGAGTTGATGGCACCTTGTATCCAAATGTAAGTACGACACGTTATGATTGCATGATTATGTATAGCATACTTCTGCGCATGTTGTCGCGTTTGAGGGAAGTTTTGTACCACCACCCCCATGAATGCTTGCATGTGCATTGGTATGCTATTTCGCTACTTTTATGTATGTTATTCAACATTGGCTTGATCATATGGATCTTTAGCATCTTTTACAACCAGACAATGTGCTAATTCTGGTTTTTATTTGTAGCATTTTGTAACTTGTTACCTTTGACCTGAAGATGCTCTACAAAGTTTAAAGAGCGAAACCGGTCGTCGGAAGTTATAATAAAGATTGAGAGTAAGTCTGACTTTTACTTCATTTAAAATGAACTCTCACATGCAACCCATTCAAGATTTGAATAATAATTTAATTGGAACGTACGCAAAAATTTGGGGGGGGGGGGGTTCAAGGGAACAAAACCCCCATAAAATGTTTATGGGGTTCACAAATTTCACTATAATTTCTTTTTAAGATGTTCCTGCCATAAGAATACCACGTGTCCATTTTCATTAAAAAATCTGTAATAGTTTTCGATATATCGGAAAAAATTGATTTTCATTTTGTAACTAAATAAGGGCTATAACCTTTTTTGTATGCATATTTGTACTAAGGTAAGTTAGGTTCAATCGAACTATTTTTGGTCCCAGAATATGTGATTTAATTTATGACCTGTATTTTTGTTACACCCTGTATAATATATGAAAAAATGTTTGTCCGACAGATATGTTGGGCATTTTAACAAGTCCGACACGTAGAACATGTCAAGTGACAGGAATTATATTGGTGGTAAATAGCAGTCTGATTTTTGCATGAGATTTTAATGAAAGAGTAACAAAGCAATTGGAAGTTCTGTCTGATAAAATACATGGTACGTTTTCGTAGTCTGACGTTCGAAACCTGTAACCTGTTCCACAATTAAAACTTCCCCTGTTCCAGTGTTCATGCACATCAAAGTTTGTCTGACTAGACACCGTTTACCTATTAACAAATTTTCAGCTTGCTATTAATCAACTTTTTTGGTATGCGGGATCCAGGCCTATTTATTTTTATATAAAAAAACACCTAGCTGTACCTACTTTATTAATACAGTATGCGGCAAAATAAAGAATACTGAAATGAATATTGAAATGTTTATGATTATTTCTACGCAGTGATGAGTACTCTAATAACCGGCAAAATAACGCAAAAGATGGAAATCATATATGTTGAAAACAATAAGTTGTACGAGATAAAGAGTTCTTACAAGTGTCTATTTGACTTTAGTCATATACACGTCGAAACACATTTTATTTTACTGTCCCATGATATTCGTTTCAGTTGTCACAAATAAACAAATAAATAGAAATGTGAAATAAACTTAATTTCAAACTAAAATTGCGGCTTACTAACGCAAATCTTATAATGGTGGCAGTTATCCCTGCGCGAGAAAAGTTTATACCTTTGCTGTATTTGTCCCATATCAACTCCAAATATTGTAGGTGAATAAGGAATTTTTCCTTTATTTCGAGACAATGAGCTGGCCAAATAACCAAGTAAGTGGAGACTAATAAACTAAACAAGAAGAGGTCACATAACCTAATAAAACTAGTTTTTTTTTTAAAGGTGGTACATATTCTAAATACCGTACCTAGCCGTGTCCACTTAAGGATGGCTAAGCGTGTGTTGGATTCAAAGAGGAAGAGTTTACCCCCATGCATTTCCCCCTAAGAAGTCCTGCCTACGGGCACCCTCTGGCTAACTGCCTACCAACTAAAGTCCACCCCTTCTCCCCCGGTGCACACGGTACAAATTCCTTGGCGGATGTAACTTCGAGTGCAGTGGGGCAGTCTGTCAAGCCTAATACGGCTCAGATAACTTTCCAAAAAGATAAAAGAAAAAAGAAAAGAAAACAATGTATACAACAGGCAAATAATTATCTATATGATGTCATGCTTAAAATATACACATATTTACACATACAGACATTCAAACATACATAGTACACACAAACACATATACACATATATACTTCGTCCGTAGTTTAGTCCCATCAATCCAGTACAAGTCTATCCACCTTGATCCTCTCTCGCTCTCTCAAGCGTCTCCTTTTTCTTCATAATTCCGGTTATCAGATCGACCACCAAATTAAAGTTATCTTTGCTTTGCAAAGATTTTTCCATAACATTATCAATGGAGATTTCTCCTAACCTTGTTTCTAGAATCAATCTCTCTCTTTCAAAGAGCCTGCAGACAAATGTGCAGTGTTGAGCGTCGTCTCTGATGTTGCATTGTGAACATTAGTCATCTACTGTCTTCTTGATAACATACGTATACGATCTAAAGGAACCATGGCCGGTGAGGAACTGTGTAAAATAATAATTTAATCTTATATACTTACATGCAGACCAGGCCACCACATCTGGAATGAGCCTTTTGGTCCATTGAGCCTTTTCGATTTTTGCCTCCCATTCACCTTGCCATTCTTGGTACATCTGTCTTCTTACCTCAGACTTTATGTGGGGCAAGTGGCCGTAATCATTGGCATATAATAGCATTCTTTCTTTGGCTAGGAGATAAATGGGGAGCGTACCTGATATTGTCGAGGTAGTCCGGTACGCACTTGTTAGTCTCAAGAGGGGTTTTCTTTGTGATTTTTCCAGCATGTTTTTATACTTTGTCATTCTCAAAACTTCGTACCATATGGGGGCACCATACAGAAGAGTAGAATGCACTACCTGAAGGTACATTCTTCTTTTATGACTGCTTGGTCCGCCGATATTTGGCATGATCTTTGATAATGCAGTGGTCCTTCCTTCTGCTTTCTGGACGATTTTACTAAGATGTTTGGTATATCTAAGACCTGTATCCAGGTGTATGCCCAAGTATTTCGTACAATTTGTCGGCTCTATTCTTGTACTACCTACCATGAAAATTAGATTGGGTCGTTTTCTTGGGCCTTTTAAAATGACAATTTCTGTTTTATGTGTAGCCAATTCGAGATCTTGTTCCCTCATCCAGTCGTATACTTTCCTACAACTTTTATTCACTATATCTTCTAAGTCCCAGTTCGTTTCAGTCTGAATCAGTAGCGCTAGATCATCTGCATACGCAATAGCTTTGACTTTACTTCCATAGGTAATTTCCAGAACCCCGTTATACAGAACATTCCATAATGATGGTCTCAGTACGGATCCTTGCGGTACTCCTGCTGTGGTTTGCAGGTCTTTAGGCTTCGCCACCTGGACATACCTTTCATTAAGGTAGTTCTTGATTATATTTACTAAATATTCTGACACTCTTGACTTTTCCAGAGCTTTGACGATGTGACCCCAATTGGCAGAATTAAATGCATTTTTCACATCGAACATCACGAGAACGGTTTCCTCGTCTCTTTGACCCTGTCAGTTATTGCCTTTACCGCATCTATTGTGGATCTGGATCTTCTAAATCCGTACTGTCTATCCGAGATACTTCTGTTTCTTTGCAGATCCTCCTGCAGACGATTCTTTATTAGATATTCATAGAATTTTCCCAAGCATTCCAACAGGCAGATTGGCCTGTATGAGTTGGCTATATCGGGATCTTTTTCCGGTTTCAAAATAAGCGTTAATCTGGCCTGTTTAATCTGATCGGGGAACTCTTGCCTATGGAGGAGATTATTGACAATCCTCCTGATTATTTCAGGATATTTTTCTATGACGATCTTAATCGCTTCTGGAGGTACACCATCTGGACCAGCTGCTTTACCTACTTTTATATTACTTGCTGCTACTGCTATTTCCTCCGCCGAGAAGTCGTCGGGTTGAACAGTAATGTTGACTTGGGCGAATGTTTGACGGGGCTTTGTGGGAAAAAGTATGTTCGCTATTTCATTCCTTTTTTGTGAGCAGAGGCTGTACGGGGTTTCTGACCTCAAAGTTTTTATTGTGATTCTGTATGCTTCTCCCCATACATCATTTTCTAGCGCTGTGCATAGATTTTGCCAACAATTTCGCTTAGCCCTTTTGATTTCTCTGCCCAGTTCTTTCTTAGAACGCTTGTAATCGTCGATATTTTGCTGGGTCCTATACCTCTGTGCTGTTCGTCTACACCTAAAACATTCGGCTCTTTTAGACTGAATCTCGTCGTTCCACCAGTATGGGACTGTGTACGTAATATTCTCACGCGTTCTACTAAGAGTATGTGCGTTGACAATGGTCCGTCGGAGACTTTGAAAGTCAGTAGTATCATCTTCTTGTAGATTGCTTATTTCGGTCTTAAAGCGTTCTATGTTGAAGGTACTTCTTTTCCTTCCTATCTTCATGACCTTAGTTCCAGTTTCGAAGACGATGTATCTATGATGCGTGTAGAAGTTGTCCTCCAACACATCCCAACCCATCAACTTCCTGGCATAATTTCTACTTGCAAGGGTAACATCAATATGACTTCGTGTTTCGCCTCTAACAAACGTCGGTTTGCCATTATTAAGCACTACTAGGTCTTCTGAAAGTATCCAATCGTTCCACATCTCCCCTCAATAAAACTAGTTACGAAGAACTTCAAACGTACAATTTATGACTGAAGTCAACTAACTCTTATGCTAAAATCTAAAGGTTGAAACTCTCGATTCTGGTAATGTAATTTAAATTAGATTATAGGTTTCTACCGATACTTTCCCACCTCTACTAGTTTCATATCTTTTTATGTCACAACGTATTATATTTTACACCTTTTGCGTTATCTTTCCGGTTATAAGCGCGCTCATCACTGTATTTAGTATATATGATATAGCCTTGCAAATATTATTTATGACCACGTTCGCAATTCCGATATGTCAGACGCTGCATCGGTCTGCCTTCTTTAGCATTCCCCATTTGTACGGATCAGGTGGCGTTGGGATTGATGAGGCCGCTTGGCAGGTTGCCCCGTCCTGCTGAAACCATTTGTCGATTTGAAGCTTGGACTGTTTTCGCGATCTTTTCCGTATGACCAAAATTTGTACTCCAAGATCAAAATAATTTTTGCAAAACTGAGAACCATCCTGAAGCACCTAACATTAAGAGCAAAGGCGAAAATATTTTACGGCTATCCCTACTTTTTCTGTCTTTACACCGCAAATTACGTGTAGTAAAATTCTCACTGGTATGGATATGTAAACATTACTTGACAATCTCATGATTAACTTTAAAGAGATGGCTTTTGAATGTTTTTGGATAAATTTAGATAATTGTTACTTGGTTAAATTATTAATTCAGTTAATTAATATGATACTTTTTTCACTAACTATGCATTCAGCGATTGTAATAATTTATAGGTATAGGCAATGTACAACAAAAACTAATACTCAATCGAGATAAGAAGAAAAATGATAAAGTGATCTTTTAATAATATATTGTTACTATGGAACGCTTCCAATTTTGAACATCTTTAGCAACAAAATACTTGGATCACAGAATATAAATAATAAACGATAAATAACTTTTTTCTACAACTGTGTTAAAAATACAATTTTGATGCAATGTCAAAAAAATATAAAAATGGAATGTCAGTCAAGTTCAAGTAAAAGTTCAAGTTTTGTAGATATTGTCCTGTAATTACGTTTGTTGAAAAAGTATTGTATTATATGCGTGTTAAAAAGTACATTTTTAAGGAACTCATGTGAAGTGCAGAACTCGCTATCGCTCATTCTGCAAACTTTCACATGCGTGCCTTAAACGTGTACTTTTAACACTTATATCATAAATAACTATTTATTAAGTTTACGTCTTAAATCAATTATTTATCAAATACACTATCAATAGTATTTAATCAACAACTTAAAATATTCCCGATGCCGTGTCAAATATTTAAAATTGTCACTGTCTTGTCACCATATTCTAATCGACTCAGTACATTGTATGACAATATTATAGCGAATGTTCGATTTGGAAAATATCACCACGGACATAGTGTCCATTTTTTTCGAATTCTGAAAAAACTAATAAATATTTTTATAAAATTTAAACGCTGAATGAAAGACTAAATTATTATCGAGGACCGAAAGTCCCCAAGAATTAATAAAAAGTTTCTTTCGAATGAGATATTTGAAAATTAACATAACACTACATTATTTCTTAGATATTCACCCCTGTAACATAATAAAATAAACAATTCAGAAGTTTTCGGGGACTTTCGGCCCTCGGAAGAACGTAGTCTTTCATTCTGCGTTTAAATTTTTCAAAGATACTTATTAGTTTTCCCAGGATTCGAAAAAAAATGAATCCTATTTACATAGCATTGGAGCCGAAACTATGTACTTTAACACGACATTAACATACGTTATAACGAAGTTCCGAAACCACTCAGTACGTTTCGGCGCATGTACTGCATTTCAGTACTGTTTATTTTGCCGCTTACCGTATTTACATTCCTGGAGACGATATAATTAAGTCATTAAAAAAATGCCCAAAATAAAAGAAATACTCAAACTTTATTACAATCCTATGAAATTTTTCTGAACTTCATTTATTATTTTTAGTAGGTGCCTTTTTATTACAGTAATGTATTTTTTTGGACTTGCACCTCCACATCCTCCATATACAGTGATGATCCCACTAATAACCGGCAAAGTAACGCAAAAGATGGAAAACATATTAAGTTGTGATATAAAAAGAGATGAACCTAGTGGAGGTGTTAAATTTAGCGATAGTAACTTATGGATTGACATTATTTTGACTTTTTCCCACCTTTAGACGTATCGAACGAATTTGAGAAATGCCACTGTCACAGTGACAGTTTTAGTTGACATACTTCTCTGATACCTGTGAAGGTGGGAAACAATCAATATAATGTCAATTTATATGTTACTATCGCTAAATTTAACAACTCTACTAGTTTTTTTCTTTTTATCTCACAATTTAATATTATATGTTTTCCATTTTTTGCGCTATTTTGCCGGATATTAGCACGCTCATCACTGTATATATTTCACGTGTCAAAGTTTTGTGCAGTATATATTGTACTGAAAGAAGAAGTTTACTTTACCTGCCGCGATTAATCGAGATTGAATTTAAGTGGTCGATGGCAGTAATGGATTGTTTATTTGAGTTGACTTACAATTTATTTACTTTAATTATTAAAAATATTGTACACAATTAACGACAATGTTAATTAAATTTATGCCAAAAAGTGAAATTTTGTAGTATTTTGTAATTATATTCATATAAAATAAATCAAAACTTTACCGATTTAGTAATTATCCAATATTGATCACCAGGTGGTTATTGGGCACCAGGTTATCCGGTAGTCTGTATGGTAGCATATTCGTGTTTAATCACCCCAGAAACCCGTAAGTAATCCGCTTGCATCAATTTAATACCGAAAGCACTCGAAAGTCCAGAAGATGGCGTCCCTTGCAGTGACCTTGGGCACCAGGTGATCCAGAGGTCTGTTTTAATGGCATATTCGTGATTAACCACCTCAAAACCCCCCGAATAATCCAGTTGCATCAAATTATTGCGAAATCCCTCGAAACTCCAGAAGATGACGTGCCTTTGTAGCGACCCTGGGCACCAGGTACTCCGGAGGTCAATTCTGATGGCATATTAATACTTAGTGAACACTAAAACCCGTGAGTAATCCGTTTGCTTCGATTTTATGCCGAAAACCATCGAAACTCCAGAAGATAACGTCTATTGCACTGACCTTGGGCACCAGGAAATCCGGGGGTCAGTTCTGATTGCGTAATCATATTCAGTGACCCCGAAAACCCCCCAAATAATGAATTTTGTTCCTTAGTATACTAATTTTGACTTTATTTTTATATTTATGCAATTTTGGATGTATTTTATGCACTTTACAGTGCAATTATGCATTTCCACCCATTTTTGAATAGTAGACTTTTTTCCTGGCGTCATCCAGAACATATTGCAAAAAACTGCAAGACTGGTGCAAGCTAGGTGCTGTATTTAAAAATTTATTTAGTTTGTGCTAAATGCCCTCGTCTATCTGCTCATAATATGAGACTCGTTCGATAAAGAGTAACTTTACTGACTTGGTACATAAATAACTATTATTTGAACTGGCTGTATATAGCGTTGTCAGTCAAGCTTGAAAACACTCTGTACATATTTTATTTTATAAATTTACCACAAAAATGTTTTTCTTAATTTATCTGATAAAAAATTATATATCAGGTAGACAGCAACTATTCACGGCTTTCCAACGAAATATCGATTTACTAAACTTTAAGACATTCCTGTTTTTATCCAGACTTTTTAACCCATGGAACATCTTCTACACTACCATTTATATGAAAGTCGTGACTTTGCGTTTTCATGGATTCAATTCGGATCTAATAGTGTCTAGACTGTCAAGTGAAATTGCGAAACTAAGTCTAAGAGAAAAAGTGAGTTGGTTTTATATTGTAGGGAGAGAAATAACTAGTCTATATTTATTAAGAACTAGTGATTTTACGCGCTATGCGATGGGGATCCAATAAATTGCAATCTACAGTCACCCCACTCAGTTTTTTTTTGAAAATTTCAGGATTAACAAGCTTTCAAACGAGTTAAACATTAATTTTTAACATAATAAACGTCTTATATGTAAACCACATAACTAAATATAAAGTTAAATAAAGCTTTCAATTATTTTCCTTCATAAAATAACGACGATATGAATCGTCAACATAAAACGACGATCATATCTATGAAAAGAGACACGTTAAACAGATGGAAGTGTCCGTTTACTATTTACACCCTTTAAAGGGGAGGCCCTTATACAAAATTTTAAGGTAGCCTTTTTAAAATTTTGTTCTTAATAAATTCCTTTCAAGCTTTAAAATTTAGTTAAATTTTGACGGATCTGCCAAACTTAAATGTAAACAACGTACGCTTTGTTGATACATACAAATATAATAATTTATTATTATTTGAATATAATATAATTTTCGTACTTCCGGGCCTAAAGTGACAACTTCACTCCCTTGTGACAGGTACTAAAGTGTCACATTTAATCCCTCCGGGATTAAATATTGACGAAACTCCCGGAACGATTAAATCACAAACAAACGAATTTAAGGGATATTTTATTGAAAAATATAATTAATTAGAATGGTAATTAACGTTAATATTCAAATTAATATTGTGACAGTTCGTCATATTGACCAGTCTTTCCTGGGTTAATGCAGCAGGTAACTGACGAGTAACAGATAGGTCCTTTTCATATTGAACTGGTGTTTGTTTCGAAGATCCTGCGGAAACAGGAAGCGAGAATGAGGACTGTGGCATAACTATAGTGGACTAATCGGCGACTTGACCAAATATTTTATCTGAAATTTTTTGTTTATTTTTAATAGACGATTCAATATATCCCTCGGCCACGTTGGAGGATTTCCATCCTCCATGTCTCTTCAGCACGTCTATTGTTGCTCCCGAATCAGCTAACAAAGACGCAGATGTGCGTCTAAAACAATGTCCCGTATAAGACGTCGCATTTTCTAATTTCAAGAAAGCTGCTATTTGCCGTGGAATTGTACCAAACATGTTTTTTCCTACTACTCGCGTAGTACATTCTTTGTTGATGTATTGAACAAAAAATTTTGAATGAGTTGTCCCTGTCTTTCGCAATGCCACATATTTCCGAAATATCGCCACAAAACTGATGGCACTGTTTTCTGAATTTTTGATCACAAAATTTCGGTCAATTTTATTTTTGGTGTTTCTAATCGCAATTAGGAAGGAATCGCCCAAATCTCTCACATCGTCGATTTCTAAATCAACCAACTCTTTTCCACGACAAGCTCCCGCAACGCCCAAAATAAGTGCAACCTACAAAAAAATTGATTTCTTAAAATTTCTGAATATAAACAAATTTCCAAATTTACCTTAAGCATTAAATATTTATCATCCGGAGCCTCCCGTAAGAACTGATCTACCTGCTCAGACGTGAGAATTCTTGACTTCTTTGGCTTAAATCCCTCATTTCTTCTCTTCAAAAAAGCTAATAATTTTGGAAATTTACTTATATCAATATCTTCTCTAATGTTAATAACCGATTTCAGCATTGAGTAATGTGCCCAGAGAGTTGAGGCACAAACCGCTTTTGATTTATCATCGAAGTAGACTAACAGCGCATTTTCAGTAGGTTGTCTCACATTTTTTAAGCGGCACCACTTTTTAAAAGCATCGTACTGCTGCTCGTATAGTTTTCTAGATTTCGGTGGTAACAATTCTTCACCTACTTCGGCTGCTCTTTTATCAATATCAGATACACCTTCTTCACTCATGATACCAATAATTATCAATAACAATGTTTCTTTACAATGACACTAGTAATGACAATGTTTCTAAATTATAACTGTCACAACGCAATGTTACTATGGTAACTTATTTTAAAGACAGTTTATTAAATGAGTTGAAGAGAGAAAAAACTGATTGAAATTATTGAAATAATTAATAAAATCATACCGGAAGTACGAAAAGTATCGTATATACCTTGCGACTGAAGTACATTTAATCCTTCAGGTAAATTATGGCCCTCCCTGCGGTCGGGCCATAAACTTTACCTTCAGGATTAAATGTACTACTTCAGTCCCGCGGTATATAATGTACTATTTCGTACTTCCGGGCCTAAAGTGACAACTTCACTCCCTTGTGACAGGTACTAAAGTGTCACATTTAATCCCTCCGGGATTAAATATTGACGAAACTCCCGGAACGATTAAATCACAAACAAACGAATTTAAGGGATATTTTATTGAAAAATATAATTAATTAGAATGGTAATTAACGTTAATATTCAAATTAATATTGTGACAGTTCGTCATATTGACCAGTCTTTCCTGGGTTAATGCAGCAGGTAACTGACGAGTAACAGATAGGTCCTTTTCATATTGAACTGGTGTTTGTTTCGAAGATCCTGCGGAAACAGGAAGCGAGAATGAGGACTGTGGCATAACTATAGTGGACGAATCGGCGACTTGACCAAATATTTTATCTGAAATTTTTTGTTTATTTTTAATAGACGATTCAATATATCCCTCGGCCACGTTGGAGGATTTCCATCCTCCATGTCTCTTCAGCACGTCTATTGTTGCTCCCGAATCAGCTAACAAAGACGCAGATGTGCGTCTAAAACAATGTCCCGTATAAGACGTCGCATTTTCTAATTTCAAGAAAGCTGCTATTTGCCGTGGAATTGTACCAAACATGTTTTTTCCTACTACTGGCGTAGTACATTCTTTGTTGATGTATTGAACAAAAAATTTTGAATGAGTTGTCCCTGTCTTTCGCAATGCCACATATTTCCGAAATATCGCCACAAAACTGATGGCACTGTTTTCTGAATTTTTGATCACAAAATTTCGGTCAATTTTATTTTTGGTGTTTCTAATCGCAATTAGGAAGGAATCGCCCAAATCTCTCACATCGTCGATTTCTAAATCAACCAACTCTTTTCCACGACAAGCTCCCGCAACGCCCAAAATAAGTGCAACCTACAAAAAAATTGATTTCTTAAAATTTCTGAATATAAACAAATTTCCAAATTTACCTTAAGCATTAAATATTTATCATCCGGAGCCTCCCGTAAGAACTGATCTACCTGCTCAGACGTGAGAATTCTTGACTTCTTTGGCTTAAATCCCTCATTTCTTCTCTTCAAAAAAGCTAATAATTTTGGAAATTTACTTATATCAATATCTTCTCTAATGTTAATAACCGATTTCAGCATTGAGTAATGTGCCCAGAGAGTTGAGGCACAAACCGCTTTTGATTTATCATCGAAGTAGACTAACAGCGCATTTTCAGTAGGTTGTCTCACATTTTTTATGCGGCACCACTTTTTAAAAGCATCGTACTGCTGCTCGTATAGTTTTCTAGATTTCGGTGGTAACAATTCTTCACCTACTTCGGCTGCTCTTTTATCAATATCAGATACACCTTCTTCACTCATGATACCAATAATTATCAATAACAATGTTTCTTTACAATGACACTAGTAATGACAATGTTTCTAAATTATAACTGTCACAACGCAATGTTACTATGGTAACTTATTTTAAAGACAGTTTATTAAATGAGTTGAAGAGAGAAAAAACTGATTGAAATTATTGAAATAATTAATAAAATCATACCGGAAGTACGAAAAGTATCGTATATACCTTGCGACTGAAGTACATTTAATCCTTCAGGTAAATTATGGCCCTCCCTGCGGTCGGGCCATAAACTTTACCTTCAGGATTAAATGTACTACTTCAGTC
This sequence comes from Diabrotica virgifera virgifera, assembly GCF_917563875.1. Taxonomy (NCBI): domain Eukaryota; kingdom Metazoa; phylum Arthropoda; class Insecta; order Coleoptera; family Chrysomelidae; genus Diabrotica; species Diabrotica virgifera. The sequence goes on along the minus strand of NC_065451.1, from coordinate 112,849,565 downwards.
CCGCGGTATATAATGTACTATTATTTAAAATCTAAATAATAAATAATAAAATTTCTTTATTGAATTTTAAAATAGTTATTTTTCTACAACCACTATTCAAAGTGCACTTTTCTGCACGGTTTTATGTTAGCAAACTTGATATTTTCTCACAGTATAAGATATTTGACATTAGTGTGCAGAAAAGTGACGTTTCTGTGCCGCAAAGTGACGTTTCTGTGCCGCAAAGTTCTTTTCTGCACAGTTGACTACCTCATTCTAAGTAACGTTATATTCTGTTTACATCCGTGGACTACCGCATTCTGGGTAACGTTATATTCTGTTTACATCCGTGGTTAAACTTTAGACAAATATATAACCTATAAAACAATTATTATATTTAACTATAGCATAGAAACTAAATTATGGATGTTACAACTGTTTTATTTTACAATTTTATTCTTATTAAACATTTTATAATTATCAAATAACCAATAAGGATTTAGCAACCTGTGCAAGAGACGTCGCGTCGAATGAAGTAGGTTTTGTGTAAATCCGTGACTGCATAAATATAATGTCGATAATGTGTAATAATTGTTTAAATTTAAACAAATTAAGGCAGTGCATTAATTTTTTAACTGATTTCTGTGCAATTCATTTAGGTATAAGGAATTTAAATTGATTAGTAGGTATTAATTAAATACAGTTTAAAATTTATCACATAGGTACCTATTATAATTAATCGTCGTTTGGAAATTTTGATTTTTATTTTTAGGAAAAACTGTGCTTGTAGAAAAAGTATAGTGTGAAACACGTGCAGAAAGGTAATTTCTCACTCGTTTGAATTGCGGCACTCGCTTGCGCTCGTACCGCAACTTTTCAAACTCGTGAGAAATTAGTACCTTTCTGCACTTGTTGCACAATATACTATTTCCTAACAAGTGCAGAAAGTCATTCTTTTCCGCACGCGACTGCAGTTTGCCGAACGACGCGAAGCGGGAGTTCCGCAAGCAGTCGAGTGCGGAAAAGAGACTTTCTGCAAGAGTTAGGAACAATATTTTTTCTAAGAGTCTTTAAAAAATTACCAAATCTTAATCAATTAATTTAATTAATATGAAAATACATACACAAATTAATTCTTTGACAAGGTTGTCAAAATCAAACTCTCAATATAATTAGTTAGCATGTCGACGATCTTGGTTTCCATGACGATGATTCAAAACGATTGTCTACCGATTTGACTTTCGAATATTATGTCAAAATAATTTTATTTCATCGAATTGTCGCGTTAATTTCATTAAAACAGGAACACAATAAGATATATTTGAAATAAATTAATAAATAATATCTAAATATTAGTTTATCGCATGTATTATAATTACTTTAAGGCCATATTAACGTATCTAAATTAACACGCGTGCGGAAAAGTAAAAACCGCGTGCGGAAAAGTAACACGCATGCGGAAAAGTAAAACTTTCTAAACTAAAATGCGTGCGCGAAAGTAGACAGTTTTGCACGCTTGTAGAAAAAATAATAGTTATTAGCGGAAAGTCATACCTTTTCGCACGCGATTGCAGTTTGCCGAACGACGCGAAGCGGAATTAAATCTTAATCAATTAATTGAATTAATATGGAATTATATACACAAATTAATCCTTTGACAAGGTTGTCAAAATCAAACTTTCAATATAATTGGTTAGTATGACGACGATCTTGATTTCCATGAATACGATTCCAAACCACTGTTATTGTCTACTGATTTGACTTTCGAATATTATGTCAAAATAATTTTATTTCATCGAATTGTCGCGTTAATTTCATTAAAACAGGAACGCAATAAGATATATTTGAAATAAATTTGTAAATAGTATCTAAATATTCGTTTATTGCATGCATTATAATTACTTTAAGACCATATTAATATATCTAAATTAACACGCGTGCGGAAAAGTAAAAACCGCGTGCGGAAAAGTAACACGCGTGCGGAAAAGTAACACGCTTGCGGAAAAGTGAAACTTTCTAAACTAAAATGCGTGCGCGAAAGTAGACATTTTTGCACGCTCGTAGAAAAATATTATAACGCATGCTATAATATATATACAATTTGTTTAAAGTCAAATCTTATAAAATCCTAATGCGACAAATCACTCAGTCTGTCTGGTATGATTTCGATATGTAAACATTGAATGATGTTTAATAAACATCATTTTATTTTGTTATTTTGTATTTTATAACATCTCCAGAATGACTGAATCAAATTAGAGAATTTAGCTTCCAAAACATTTGTATTGTAGAAGTCCAAGGAAGGTGTAAAAGGTGAAAAAATGTGATGCCATTGTAAAGAAAATGCTAAAAACAACAATTGTATTGTCATATACACACAGTTATATTCGTCATATACTTCACTAAAACTGCGGCTAACTTCCGGTCTATTTACTTTATTACGTTTCCCGTGAAATTCATGCTTTTTTCATGAAAGGAGCACATTTTTTGCACACTTCCTATACAACTAACAAAATTTGATATCTGATGGGATATTGTAAAGATTTCTTCCTTAGACTTCTACAAATATTTCAAAATCAAAAGTAGCCAAATCAATCAAAATTTTTAAAATTATAAAATAAAAATAAAATATAAAAAAATAAGAGTCAGAAAAAATCGGAGGGTATCAGATAAAATTGAAGGGTGCAAGAAAAAATTGAGGAGATCAGAAAAAAATCGAGGGTATCAGAAAAAATTGGAAGGAGATACGATAAAATATTCCCCGTTGCATGGCGATGGGCAAAAACACTAGTATTATAATAAATAAAAAAATTATCCCGAAGTAAGCTACTGTCATGGACAACTTGTGTCGTCTGTCCATTCCATTCCATAGAACAAAATGCTGAACACATAGCAGCATAATAACCGTATTCCTAGCGCAATTATTACTCACTCTTTTTATTCTCTCTGTGAGTCAGTACCTTTTGCATTTCCCTAAATGATGTTCTCGCTTGCACAATTCTGCATTTGATTTTCTGTGATTAGTCCCAATTTTCATTCACCCGTAGGTTGGTAGGAGAACCAGAATTTTTGAACAAGACAAAATATTCAAATTATAAATAATTATCGATTGTAGAAATTTTTTTTGTTTTTCAGAAATCCGGTTTTTTGATTTCCGTCCTTTTTGCGAAACTGGGTTAATTTACTTTTATCCTCAGTATGTTACGTCTCAATTTCTTATTTTCAGATTCAATTTGTGCCGTATTTTAACAGTCTGTAGCTATGATCCAGTTTTCCAGAGGCACACTATTAGACTCAGCGGTATCTGCATATTATGCTAACGGAACTATTTCATTATTCAGCAAAAGATCTTTACCGGCATATATTTTTAAAATTTCTGCAGACTAAATAAATTAAACAGAAAATATCATAAGGCAGCAATTTCCGATAGAAACTGGTTTACTTTTATAACTTTAATTTTCTATAAATTACAAATAAAAGCAGAACCAGTTCCTTAATGGTCTGCAACGCTTTATCTGGATTTATGAAAGAGGCTCGATACTTTAAAGGTTTTCCAGTGTAGTAAGTTTTGCGGGATCATATTTGGATTTAGAGATAAGTTTGAAGTATACTTTATTGGAATCCAAGGCCATCATCTGTTAGTGTATTGTAGTTTGTGACAAAGTTTGTAATCTAAGGTGAAAAGCTGTACGTTGGTAACTATACGTGCATAGCTAAATAAGTGTTGGTTGTTAATTATTTAAGTTAAATTGATATGTGCTGTTTTTAAAATACAGTTTTAGATAAATTTTTTGAACTCAACTGAAACACATTCCGGACATCTAGTTAGTATGAGTAAACTAAATATTAATCAACCCAATTTGGAAGTATGTACAACAGATTGTGGATCTTAGTCTGTTCCAAGATTTGTCTCAATTTCTTCCCTTGTCGCCCTGGTTTTCCAGTTTCGTACTTTTAGCCTGGTCCGTACTTTGGATTTGTCTCTTTAGAGACACTTTATCAAGTATTTGGTCCTAACTTTAGTAAATTTCAGATATGTAAACATGCCTGACATATAGTGCAGTCAATGAGGGTATTTGCCTCCGAATTCCATCCTACTACATCAATTAACTTGATATTTTTAGAGTAAGTAGGGAATAGTTCAAGAAACAAAGTGTACTATGGCGCTTTTTATCTTGGGGACGGCTCCCACCCCTTCAAGGGGGTGGAAAATTTATTGGTCAAAATAACCACGGAAGTGGCTCGAGAACCTATCTCTAAGCAAAAACTGTTCTATACTTTTTTTAGAACTTAATACTTTTTGAGTTATGCGTAGTTGAAAATTGGCCATTTATATTGAAAAATGACACCTCTTCGGACGGTTTTTTGCGAATACCTTAAAAACTATGCATCTAATTGAAAAAACTATATAAAACATTTTTTAGCTTAACACGTTGACAGACAGTGGGTCAAATGTATAAGCAAGTGTTGTGACACTATATTTTGCAAAGTAGAATAGGAAAAAATGCAACGTCTACAGACGTTGTGTCACACTACATCAATGGAAATTAGACGTCTGTAGACGTTCTGTCCGTCAACGTGTTAAAAAAAACAAAGAGATTCGTTCCATCTTAAATCTTTAATTTATAATACAAAAGGGGACATGGTACGTGAAAAGAGTTTGTTATTTTATGGTGCATGCTCAAATCGGTGTTTTCAACTTGAAATAACAGAGCAACCGTAGATTTTAGGTGTATAATGCTGCCAATAGCTTTACTCTGGGATAATTAGCAAAATTCATGCAAAAAATATTTACCAGCAATTTTATTGCTGGAATCGAATTATAAGATCTTATATATTAATAATATAGGTATGCAAAGTCCGCAAATAGTGTGCTACTTTTTTTATAAACAAAATTGCGCCGACAAATCGTATTTTTTTCAATTATTGCTCTATAACTCCGAAGATTTTAACTTTACATCAAAAACACCCAATTAAAAATTCACCGCAATTAAATTCTGCATAGAGATAAATTTTTTCTTGATTTGGTCCGACGAAAATTTTCCTCGGAAAATGCGTGTTTTCCCAACAAAATCTCTAATTTTCAAATAAAGTTTTAGGTAAGTAATTATTAACCAATAATTAAATAACTTTCTTAGAATGTTTTGTTTTTTAAGTGATATTAAAGCTTTCTTGGTATATATTGTAATTCCAGAAGCCGGTGAAAATTAAGCGAATATTTTAGCAACAATTCAATTGTTAATTAACAATTTACGATCGCAATAATAACCAAAATAATCATGATATATTGATCAAACTTATAAAGATTATACAGATGAGATGCTTATTTAATATTTTATCGACAAAATTTAAATTTTTCGTTTTTTGCATAATCTTTAAAATTTGAAAAAAAAATAGTTATAATACGCTGGTCAAATTAGTAAAGTACAAAGAAAGGTTATTTACCAGCAATTTTATTACTGGAATCGAATATTGTGATCCTATATATTAATAATATAGGTATGCAAAGTCCGCAGATAGTGTGAAAGTCCGCAGATAGTGTGCTACTTTTTTTATTAACAAAATGGCGCCCCAAATCGTGTTTTTTTCAATTATTGGTCTACGTATAACTCCGAAGATTTTAACTTTACGCCAAAAACACGCCAACTTAGTTATACATAGAGGCATGTTTTTCCCGATTTGCTCCGACGAAAACTTTCCTCGGAAAATGTGGGTTTTCCCAACAAATCTCGAATTTTCAAATACATTTTTGGGCGAGTAATTATTTATTAATAATTAAATAACTTGGTGAAATAAAAACTTTCTTGGTATAGATTATAACTGCAGAAGCCGGTGAAAATTAAACGAATATTTTAGCAACAACTCAATTGTTATTAAACAATTTACAGTCGCAAAAACAACCAAAATAATCATGAGACATTGATCAAACTTAAAAAGATTATAAAGATGTGATGCCTATTTAACATTTTGTCGACAAAATATAAATTTTTCATTTTTTTGCATAATCTTTAAACGTTAAAAAAATAGTTATAAACAAATTAACATTTCTCAGAAATGTTTTATTATATTATAATTTTAAAAAATACTTAAAATGCTTATTTGAAAGGTCTTGAAAATGAATGCTTTAAAAATTTTTTCCAACCATTTGCAAAAAAGTTATGAAACAGCAAAATTGAAGCGTTTAACATGTCTGCTCATATGGGAACAAGGAAAGACTATCTATAGAGATACTGGGGGTAAGAATGGGGCTAAAGAAGAAGAAGCAGACACATAAAGCCTCGTTGCGGGACGGCAGCTCATTTGTTGTGCGGGAGCTAGGTCGTAGATTCGTTAGGGAGGGTGAAGGGGTGTTAAGATGACTACACTACCATAACTAAATACATAAGGGTACTTACTCTGACTAGAGGATCTTTCTACTATTTAACAAAAAGGGACGCCGTTTGAAATAAATCCTCTATTTCACCTATGGGTACTTACTGGATACTTTCTTACTTACGGGTACCAATCGGGGGGACAATCATCATTGATTCCTCTTTGGGGTTACATTGGGACAACATCTTTCCTTATTATTGGCTTCTATGCCATATTCTTTCTTTTCTCCTGAACTAAAACTTTCATACAGTTGCATTAGTTTTCTGTTAAAATTTTTCCAAAGGCTACAGAAATGAGATGATAGATACACTTTCACAAACATTTATTTAAAACTTTACGGTGGTTTTTTTTTTTTTAAACAAACAAAAAAACTTTTAACAGGAAATGATTTTACAGGACAAAATATCTACAAATCTTTTACATTACAAAAAAAATCTTCAATTTAACATAACAAAAGAATGACAAAAGAACTTGTTGGACAGTGTATGTCAAAACAAAATTTTGACGCAGCTGTCAAAGGTCAAAGTCACTGTCATTTTAATTTACAAGTTGCATCATGAAAGCACAAACAACTATTATTTTTCAAAACTCTTTACCAACAAAAATATTTATCCATTTGGGATCCTTGCAAAATTTAAAAAAATATATCATACCATATTTAAACAAAATCCTTTATCACACGTCACAAACTACACGGAAAGGGGGTTCATCTACAAACAAACAGGGTCATCGACCTGAGGTGGGCTTCATGGCTTCCTTTTTATTTCGGGGCAATCAACTGGATAAACATCACGGGACTGGAACTCAAAATGTCTACATCAGGACATCAATCGGGACTCGGAAGACTTCATTTAAACAGGAACTTGGACAAGATACAGGGACTTCATACCACGCCGGCGTATAGTTTTAGAGCCCATTGTCTGTTGTCCCGTGTTGTCTATTAGCCTGTGTTGTCTATTAGCCCGTGTTGTCTATTAGCCCGTGTTGTCTATTAGCCCGTGTTGTCTATTAGCCCGTGTTGTCTGTTAGCCCGTGTCCGTGCTGGAGTTTGATTTTTTTTGGCGAATAGTTAGTTGACCTCTCTTCTCTTTGTTGATTGAAAGTAGGCCAAGAGCAGAAGCTGTGACAAGGCTGGTGAGGTTAGGATCTGGCCGCGTTGAGTACAGGTGAAGCTTGCTTTCGGTCGATAAATGGAAGCGGTTGTTCGTCAGAACTGTCATACTTTCCAATGTCCCTTTGGTCTTCCCCTTGCGTGTTGCTTTCACCCCCTGTTTTGAAAAAGTAGCCCCCCGTTTTGAAAAATAAAGTCCACCCCCAGTCTTGAGAAATGAAATGCCCCCAGTTTTGAAAAGTAAGTCTATCCCCAGTTTTGAAAAGTAAAGCCCAACCCCCCTGTCTTGAAAAATGAAGTCTATCCCCTGTTTTGAAAAGTGAAGTGTAGCCCTGTTTTGAAAATGAAGTCTTTCCCCAGCTTGTGATTTGAAAATGAGAGAGTTGTCTAGTGAACGTTCATGAAAGGTTCTTATGTCCTGGATTGGACTGTTGATTGAAAACGTAATGATGTAGTGTTCTCTATATCATATGTTGCGTTCATTTCCCTTAGTCTTGTTTAAAAAGTTTGATATCCTGTTTGAACCCAGTATACTAGTCTTTTTGGTCTTTTGTTGTTGTCACACATACCCCCTCCCCCTTGTTAGTCTTGTTTTGATTTTAGCCCTTGTTGTTGTCATATACCCCTTTGTCTAGCCCTGTCTTGTTTGAATGAGTTGTTGAAGTAAGTTGTTGGTGAGATTTTGTCTCACTGAGGTGTTTAGACTGGATTGTCTAAATCCTCGTTTTGCAGAACCGTTGCCGAAATGTCCCGTGAAACTCGCTAGGTGTTAGCAGAGTTTGGGCAGATGTTTATCTGTCAAACATCAACTTTTTAGTTTTTGTGAACCGCTCGCGGTTAGGCAACGAGGTGACAAGGCTGTGTCTGCCCTGGTATGTCACTTGTGTTACTGCTGTGGATGTCAGCGAGGTCCACACAGGGCACAAGTTTAGTTTCTTTCCCAAGGCACAGAAACTCTTGTCACCTACAGTTCTTTGTAGAGTCAAGAAACATTTAAGTCTACTCGACTTTAAAGAGTCTGGCGATTGATGGCACGCTAGCCCAATCCCTAACGACTTTTTTGTTTTGTTTAATCCCCACTAGCCATTATCTAAATATTTTGATATTGTTGTCCTGTCACACCTAAGATGTCCATGTTGGATTTTTTTCTGTTTGTTATCGAAAACTGGATAATCTTATCCAGGTTTCTCTTTTGCGCGGAGGCTTTGTAACGTTTGAAAAAACTCCAACATTAATTTAATATCCCAATTCCCAAAAAGAATGTCTATTTTTTTAATTTATTTTGTGAAGTTCAATATCATTATAAGATCCCAAGCCGACCCTGTATACAGCCATGAAGTATTGCAGCAACATTTCAATGTGTTACAAGATTCCTGTTTATTTGAGACGCAAAAACAGAATTTGTAAGAAGTGTTGACAAAAGTACAGTTCTAATGCGTAGATGAACTTTCTAGAACAAATCTTGAACTGAAAGTTGAGTTCTTGTCAACTAAGCATCCCTAAGGATCAAAATCGCTCGGTACTTCCGTCGTATTTTCCCCGATCGGTGGCTTCAGACCGAAGCGCAGATGAGTCCGGTTTGATTTCTTCAAGCGTGAAGATCGCTTGCCGACTCACCCCAAAAGGGCGTGGTGCCTTTTGTTACCCGCCGGTAAAGGGTATAGTATGTCGTTCTGGAAGATCTAGTGTGAGGGCACGATGTTTTTTTTTTTACCCCGTAGTGAAGTTGGGTGCTCTTACACTGTGTTTGAGTTGTGACGCAGTACTATACCCTTTACCGGCGGGTAACAAAAGGCACCACGCCCTTTTGGGGTGAGTCGGCAAGCGATCTTCACGCTTGAAGAAATCAAACCGGACTCATCTGCGCTTCGGTCTGAAGCCACCGATCGGGGAAAATACGACGGAAGTACCGAGCGATTTTGATCCTTAGGGATGCTTAGTTGACAAGAACTCAACTTTCAGTTCAAGATTTGTTCTAGAAAGTTCATCTACGCATTAGAACTGTACTTTTGTCAACACTTCTTACAAATTCTGTTTTTGCGTCTCAAATAAACAGGAATCTTGTAACACATTGAAATGTTGCTGCAATACTTCATGGCTGTATACAGGGTCGGCTTGGGATCTTATAATGATATTGAACTTCACAAAATAAATTAAAAAAATAGACATTCTTTTTGGGAATTGGGATATTAAATTAATGTTGGAGTTTTTTCAAACGTTACAAAGCCTCCGCGCAAAAGAGAAACCTGGATAAGATTATCCAGTTTTCGATAACAAACAGAAAAAAATCCAACATGGACATCTTAGGTGTGACAGGACAACAATATCAAAATATTTAGATAATGGCTAGTGGGGATTAAACAAAACAAAAAAGTCGTTAGGGATTGGGCTAGCGTGCCATCAATCGCCAGACTCTTTAAAGTCGAGTAGACTTAAATGTTTCTTGACTCTACAAAGAACTGTAGGTGACAAGAGTTTCTGTGCCTTGGGAAAGAAACTAAACTTGTGCCCTGTGTGGACCTCGCTGACATCCACAGCAGTAACACAAGTGACATACCAGGGCAGACACAGCCTTGTCACCTCGTTGCCTAACCGCGAGCGGTTCACAAAAACTAAAAAGTTGATGTTTGACAGATAAACATCTGCCCAAACTCTGCTAACACCTAGCGAGTTTCACGGGACATTTCGGCAACGGTTCTGCAAAACGAGGATTTAGACAATCCAGTCTAAACACCTCAGTGAGACAAAATCTCACCAACAACTTACTTCAACAACTCATTCAAACAAGACAGGGCTAGACAAAGGGGTATATGACAACAACAAGGGCTAAAATCAAAACAAGACTAACAAGGGGGAGGGGGTATGTGTGACAACAACAAAAGACCAAAAAGACTAGTATACTGGGTTCAAACAGGATATCAAACTTTTTAAACAAGACTAAGGGAAATGAACGCAACATATGATATAGAGAACACTACATCATTACGTTTTCAATCAACAGTCCAATCCAGGACATAAGAACCTTTCATGAACGTTCACTAGACAACTCTCTCATTTTCAAATCACAAGCTGGGGAAAGACTTCATTTTCAAAACAGGGCTACACTTCACTTTTCAAAACAGGGGATAGACTTCATTTTTCAAGACAGGGGGGTTGGGCTTTACTTTTCAAAACTGGGGATAGACTTACTTTTCAAAACTGGGGGCATTTCATTTCTCAAGACTGGGGGTGGACTTTATTTTTCAAAACGGGGGGCTACTTTTTCAAAACAGGGGGTGAAAGCAACACGCAAGGGGAAGACCAAAGGGACATTGGAAAGTATGACAGTTCTGACGAACAACCGCTTCCATTTATCGACCGAAAGCAAGCTTCACCTGTACTCAACGCGGCCAGATCCTAACCTCACCAGCCTTGTCACAGCTTCTGCTCTTGGCCTACTTTCAATCAACAAAGAGAAGAGAGGTCAACTAACTATTCGCCAAAAAAAATCAAACTCCAGCACGGACACGGGCTAACAGACAACACGGGCTAATAGACAACACGGGCTAATAGACAACACGGGCTAATAGACAACACGGGCTAATAGACAACACAGGCTAATAGACAACACGGGACAACAGACAATGGGCTCTAAAACTTCCAGACAAAACAGGGATAGACAAACAAACAGACAACAACATACTTTTTGACTTCTAGATATACTCAGGGGCTTACAAACACAAACAATATTGAAATTTGGTTCCTATATGAGCTCACACGGGATAAGACATTTCTTGCTCCGACTACTAATGAAAGTGTTCACAGATAGCTGAACAACACTTCCTTCATCACGAGTATTACACTTGTGACATGTCAGATACAAAAAGACATACTTCATTCACGGGGGGACTTCAACTACTTCACTGGGGGGGAGACTTCAACTACTACTTCACGGGCTCTTTTTAACTAACCTCTGGCATCCTTTTGACACCTACAAAGATAGATTAGTCAAAAAAAAAAAAAAAAAAAACAAGGGGCAACACAGACAAGGGAGGGGCTTTTTCAGGGGCTAACTTCTACACTTCAAGACAGTTATTCTCAAACAGTGTCGACAGAGAACGCTATCTTCAAATCTAAAAGTGACAGCTTTTCTCCTGGCTGCTTGAAAAAAACACAGAAGTGGGGGGCCTCTCCACGGTTTCCCTCTTCACTTCTTCACGGGGCCACTTCTCAAGGGGATGACTTCTCAATGGGATGACTTCTCCAACTAACCTGTGGCATGACATACACCAACAGAGATAGGCTTCGCTGGAAAAACAAGGGACTACTCTCACACAGACTATACGGGGCTAAGCTCATACACGGACCATACCAACAACATCACACATCTAATCAAATGACCAAATCAATAAATCACAAAAAACGATTATTCTGTAAAAAAACTGTTGATCTATAGGAATACATGCAAAAAATACAACATACTGTTATACTTCATAATTGGATTCAATATTCAAAATATTTAACGTTACTTTTAATCAAAATTTTCAAAAAAATTTTACGTTACTTTTTTATTCAACTGTTTGTCTATATATTTCATCAATATTTTCAAAAAAATTCAAATCAATGCTTTCATCATGGGTACAATATCAATACAATACAGTTAGTACGCTACAATAACATACAATTCTGTTCTACGATACTTACAATACAATACAATACCAGTATACATATGGGGTTACAAGTTAAATACACTATGATGTATGAAATGGTACATGCCTATACAATCAACAGCACGACCAAATCAACATCACAACAAAATGTGTACATACTTACACCTCTTTGGAAAAATTATTAACTTTTGCAACAAAAACTACAAAAATGGGCTCTTTCATGGGGACTAACAGACTGAAACAGTTTCGGGGGCACTAACAGACATGAAACAGTTTCTGGGGGCAAGACAAGAGGAATCTGGGCTAAACTACATGGGAAGACTTGGGCGATATTTACTCGGGTCAAACTTCAGGGTGTACGTTACAAATGTAACACTAAGTGGGGGGTGGCTAAAGACATTGGGGACTAGTAGATAGGCTAACTACTAGTTGAACATGTCTACAAGCTAGACTTGTAACAATGGGCATACAAAACATGACACGAGTCGAGCTTCCATGTTATCGGAAACACTTGCACCACAAACTGAGATCGGCTACCCAAGACGGGCACTGCCTAACAGTTGTAGTACAAATGAGACCGAAAGGAGGCTAAAGGGATATGGTAGTGGGAACATGCAAATGGGGTCTGAGGGAGGCCAAAAAAAGTACAGGCCCCACGTTGCCGGGGCCATTTGATTAGATGTGTGATGTTGTTGGTATGGTCCGTGTATGAGCTTAGCCCCGTATAGTCTGTGTGAGAGTAGTCCCTTGTTTTTCCAGCGAAGCCTATCTCTGTTGGTGTATGTCATGCCACAGGTTAGTTGGAGAAGTCATCCCATTGAGAAGTCATCCCCTTGAGAAGTGGCCCCGTGAAGAAGTGAAGAGGGAAACCGTGGAGAGGCCCCCCACTTCTGTGTTTTTTTCAAGCAGCCAGGAGAAAAGCTGTCACTTTTAGATTTGAAGATAGCGTTCTCTGTCGACACTGTTTGAGAATAACTGTCTTGAAGTGTAGAAGTTAGCCCCTGAAAAAGCCCCCCCCTTGTCTGTGTTGCCCCTTGTTTTTTTTTTTTTTTTTTTGACTAATCTATCTTTGTAGGTGTCAAAAGGATGCCAGAGGTTAGTTAAAAAGAGCCCGTGAAGTAGTAGTTGAAGTCTCCCCCCCAGTGAAGTAGTTGAAGTCCCCCCGTGAATGAAGTATGTCTTTTTGTATCTGACATGTCACAAGTGTAATACTCGTGATGAAGGAAGTGTTGTTCAGCTATCTGTGAACACTTTCATTAGTAGTCGGAGCAAGAAATGTCTTATCCCGTGTGAGCTCATATAGGAACCAAATTTCAATATTGTTTGTGTTTGTAAGCCCCTGAGTATATCTAGAAGTCAAAAAGTATGTTGTTGTCTGTTTGATTGTCCCCCCGATTGGTACCCGTAAGTAAGAAAGTATCCAGTAAGTACCCATAGGTGAAATAGAGGATTTATTTCAAACGGCGTCCCTTTTTGTTAAATAGTAGAAAGATCCTCTAGTCAGAGTAAGTACCCTTATGTATTTAGTTATGGTAGTGTAGTCATCTTAACACCCCTTCACCCTCCCTAACGAATCTACGACCTAGCTCCCGCACAACAAATGAGCTGCCGTCCCGCAACGAGGCTTTATGTGTCTGCTTCTTCTTCTTTAGCCCCATTCTTACCCCCCAGTATCTCTATAGATAGTCTTTCCTTGTTCCCATATGAGCAGACATGTCAAAACGCTTCAAAATAAACATACGATTACTCCGTTGTTTATAATTTGTTTGAGTTGTTTCAAAGCTTAAAAGTAAGTTTATCGTACAAACTAATTACTCTCAAAAAATATCAAACATTAGTTCAATGGTTATATTTTAATCAAAGATTAAAAATGTTTTTTTTTTGTAATTTTTATCGCGAAAGTAGGCTTGATACAGAGCCGGAGCTAAAATGTTCACTCGAAGCGATAGACACGCAGCATACAAATACGTCGTCGCTTCGAGTGAAAATTTAGCTACGGTACTGCATTAGTCTACTTTCGCGCGTGTAAATTACAAAAAATAATATTTATAATCTTTAATTAAAATATAACCATTAAACTAATATTCGATATTTTTTGTAAGTAATTAGCTTGTACTTTAAACTCACTTTTACGCTTTGAAAGAATTAAAAAAATTATAAACAACGTAGAAATCGTATGTTTAAATTGCTGTTTCGTAACTTTTTTGAAAATGGTTGCAAGAAAGTTTTAAAGCATTCATTTTCAAGATCTTTGAAATACGCATTTTACCTATTTTTTTTTTAATTAGAATGTAATAAAAACTTTCTGAGAAACGTTAATGTGTTTATAACTATTTTTTTAACATTTAAAGATTATTCAAAAAATGAAAAATTAATATTTGGTCAACAAAATATTAAACAGGCATCTCATCTTTATAGACCAGTAAGGATCTGTTTTTAGGTGGATGTGAGAGGTGGCAATCAGATTTTTGCGGATAAAGGTAGGTGATAACTTCGTTAATAATAATTGAATTATGCTCGTTCTCAAATATGCCCGGAACATTAATAAAAAAAATTAAATATTTAAAAATTTCAAAAAAATTCGTTTTTTTCCTACTTTTTTTGCTTATAACTTAAAAACTATTCATTTTAGAACAAGGTCATATGGAAATAAAACAAAGATAATTAAATATTCTATCAGATGGAATTGGTTAAAAATGTCTTAATTTATCACCCTTGATTCAAAATAGCAATAAATATAAAATATGGGGGCAAAACAAGCCTGTCTTTACTCAATGATTTTCCTTCACTTAGGTTACACTTGGAACCTTCCTAATTCGCTTAGAAAATTTTTGTAATGTGCTAAAACCGTACACCAAATTTCATTAAAATTGACTTACTAGATTTTGCATAATAATTTTGCAATCAAAACTTTTTTTATAAAATTAAAATTTTTTAAAATTTTGCACAACAAAAACTAGAACATACAAATATTTGTCACTTTTTTACATATAAAAAAGTACTTCAGCTATCTAATGCACTTTACAGAATTGAAATCGGATTATTTAAGCAGCCTCAGCAATGTTTTAAAATTATAAACAATTTTTTGGCTTATAAACAAATTAGTGCTGTGGCCAGGAGAGGGTGCTACGGGCTCCTTTATTTAGATGGACTTACCCAATTTTTTATGTATTTTGACCCGTATAACACGAATTTTTTGGGTAACAGTTGATCCGGATATCGATAAGATTGTTATAAACAAAGAACTTGAGGAATTACATAACATCGATTTTTCGCAAAATAAAACTTTCAAAAAATCGAGAAAAAAGTGGAACTTTCAAAAAATCGAGAAATTGCAATTTTTGAACGCGAGTAACGTTTGATTAAAAAATAAAATAGCAATTCTGCTGACAGCATTTGAAAGCTTAAGTCAAATTAATCCGGTTTTAATTATTTGCATTGCTAAAAATAAATTTTTTTATTACTAAACGAAGCTATTTTGTTTATAAGCCAAAAAATTGTTTATAAATTTAAAACATTGCTGAGGCCCCTTAAATAATCCGATTTTAATTCTGTTAAGTGTATTAGATAGGTAGAGCACCTCTTTATATGTAAAAAAATTAGCCAACTTCTAAATGGTCTACTTTTTGTTCAGAAAGATTTTAAAAAATTTGAACTTTTTTAAAAACCTTTAGATTGCAAATTTATTATGCAAAATTTATTAAGTCGATTTTAATGAAATTTGGTATACGATTTAAGTATGTTAGAAAGAATTTCCTAAGCGAATTACTAAGGTTCTAAGTGCCACCAAAGTGGTTAAAAAATATTGAATAACAACAGATTTCTTTTGCCCCCTTATTTTGTATTTATTGCTATCTTGCAGAAAAGGTAATACGTTAAGACATTTTTTTACCAGTCGTATATCATACAAAATTCAATTATATTTATTTTATTTTTTTACGACTTTGTTCCAAAACGAATCGTTTTAAAGTTATAAGCAAAGAAAGCAGAAGAAAATCGATGTTTTTCGAAATTTTTAAATATTTTACTTTTTTTTATTAATGTTTCGGGCATATTTGAGAAGGAGCGTAAGTCAGTTATTATTACTGACGGTGTCACCTAACTTTATCTGCAAAAATCCGAATGCCACCTCTCACATCCAAAAATAGACGTTTTTTCGCAGATCCTTACTGGTCTATTATAATATTTCAAAGTTTGATGAGTGTATCATAATTATTTTGGATATTATTGCGACCGTAAATTATTAATTAACAATTGAATTGTTGCTAAAATATTCGTTTAATTTTCACCGGCTTCTGGAACTATAATTTAAACCAAGAAAGCTTTTATGTCACCGAGTGATTTAATTATTGGTAGATAATTACTTATCTAAAACTTTATTTGAAATTTAAAGATTTTGTTGGGAAAAACCGCATTTTCCGAGGAAAATTTTCGTCGGATCAGATCGGGAGAAACATTTCTTTATATGCAGAATTTAATTTCAGTGAATTTTGAAAAAAACACGTTTTGTAGGCACCATTTTGTTAATAAAAAAAGTAGCACACTATCTGCGAACTTTGCGTACCTGTATTATTCATATATACAGTGCTAGTCAAAAGTCCGTACCCCCCCTCGTAACTTTTGAACGGTTATACTTATAATAGTGAAATTTGGAGGAAGGAAATGAACTGACGTATGCTTCTTAACTAGTCATGACAGGTGACGTAAAAGTGACAGATGACTTTACAGCGCCACTGTGACAGATAATTTTAAATGGTACCCTATGGTAAGCGATACCTCGTTTGATAGGTATTGAAAATACCCATTCAGCTATACTAATTTTGTTTGAGTTTAAACTCATTTGTATGAATAAATGAAATAATATAAAATTGTAGTTTCGCATTTAATTAATAAAAATTCAAACCTCCGCCTATGGTTACTTGTCAAAAAGGTTGACGTTGACGTAAAAACTACTAGAGAGCTGAAAAATGTCAAATTTTTTGACAAAATAACCATGGGCGGACATTTGAATTTTTAATAATTAAATGCGAAACTACAAAGTTATATTTATTTCATTTATTCACCAAAATCAAAATCAAATTAAACCCAAAAAAATTAGTATGACTGAATAGGTATTATCAATACCTTTCAAATGAGGTGTCACTTGCCATAAGGTCCCATTTAAAATGATCTGTCACAGTGGCGCTGTAAAGTCATCTGTCACTATTACGTCACCTGTCATGACTAGTCAAGAAGCGTACGTCCGTTTATTTCCTCCCTCCAAATTTCACTATTATATGTATAACCGTTCAAAAGATACGAGGGGGGGTACGGACTTTTGACTAGCACTGTATAATCATAAGCTTCGATTTCAGCAATAAAATTGCTGGTAAATAACTTTTCCCAAGAATGGCCTGTTCTCCGATAATCAGCCCAGACTACTTTTGTAGTGCGTGAAAAGGCCTTTAAAACGAGCACCGTTAAATGTCGATTACATTCAAACTAGGTGAGATATGGTGCAAAAAAATTGATGACTAATGTATTTTAAGAATAAGTGAGAAGTATATTTAACCCCTCATCCACCACAATTTAAATGCATCGTTTTTCTTTTACAATACCTTTTACTATAGTGTTATTTCTACGTTCAAAAAGTTGGACGGGTTTAAAATGAATGGTTTTTGGAAAAAATAAGATCAAATTATAGAGCGCATTTTTAAATTTCCTTAAAAATCTTCTTTTTTCTCTACGTAATTCGAAACTGATAAAAGATACGAAAAAAGATACCATACAAAAATGTAGGGTTTCTTTAGATAATTTTTTTTGGATTCTCATTATTGTATCTCTTATCGTTTTTAAGTTCCATGTAGAAAAAGGAAGAGATTTAAGAAAATTTAAAAATGCGCTCAATGATTTGATCTATTTTTTTTTAAACTATTCATTTTAAACTTATCCAACTTTTTAAACATAGAAATAACACTATAAGAAAAGGAATTGTAGAAGAAAATCGATGCGTTTAAATTTTGGTGGAAGAGGGGTTAAATATATTTCTCATTTTTTCTTAAAATGCATTAATCAATAAAAGTTATTGCAGCGTATCTCGCTTAAATTGAATGTAATGGATATTCAATATTCCTCATTTTAAAGGTTTTTCCAAGCACTACAAAAGGTACTGGTAGTATTATACACCTAAAATCCACCGTGTCTTTGTTATTTCAAGTTGAATACACCGATTTGAGCATGCACAAAAAAATCAAATTTTTGACCATATCTTTATTATTATACCATATCTCCTTTTGTATTATAACTAGAAGATTTATCAACGAACGAATCTCTTTGTCTTTTTATTAGCTACAAAAATGCTTTATATGGTTTTTTTAGTTAGATGCCTAGTTTTTAAGGTATTTGCAAAAAAACCGTTCGACAATGTGTTATGTTTCAATGGAAATGGCCAATTTTCAACCACGAATAAATTAAAAAGTATTGAGTTAAAAAAAAAACATATCAGATTTTGCTTAGAATTAGGTTCTCTAGCCACTTTCGTAGTTATTTTAACCACAAAATTTTCCACCCCGAAAAGGGGTGGGAACCGCCCCATCATAAAATCGCCATAGTATACAGGATATACTTTGAATTAGGAGATAAGTAGAGGCTATTCCCAAAATTTCATTAAAATCCATGCAGTAGGATAGAATTCAGAGGTAATATCCTGCTGTTACTCTCATTGACTGGCGTAATAAGGATCACTGAGAATAATCGAAATATAGACCTACAGTTGTGGAAGAAACAGGCAGCAAAAGAGGAAAATAAAAGAAGCAGCCTTCATATTACTAAATGAAGAAAAAGCTGTAGCCAACACATAAATAGAATGTGGCAGGCTGAAGTTTCCAATACTAAAAGCAGACAAGATCATAAAAGTAGCTAACTACATATTAATCCAAGGGTACAAAAACACCTCTCATAATTTCCCTTAAAATATGGCTATTAGCCTACAAGAATGAGGTCAAGTAAGTCAACTGTCAAATAGTTATTGCTTCTCTGTACCAATAATAAACACTTAGGGGTTACATATACAGTAAATAATTTCTTAAGTTGAAAATGTTTGAAAACGATTTCTTGCTTGGAAACCGAAACGTTAAAATAAATGTGAAATGTACCTAAGAATGGACACTCTACAAACCGTACGCGCAACTGCCTAGCGCCTTTTTTGCATTTTTTAAATTTCAGCCCAGGTGTAATTTTGTTTTCCTCATACCAATATACAGTGATGAGGGCGTTAATAACCGACAAAATGACGCAAAAATGGAAAACATAATACGTTGTAAAATAAAAAGAGATGAAACTAGTAGAGGTGTAAAATTATCGATAGAAACGTATCAATTTACATTACATAGTTTCCCATTTAGGCGTCTGTGATAGGTTTAAACAAAAATCTCCTGTCACAGTGACAATTGTCATATTCCTCCGATACGTCCATTCACTGTAATGAAAATCTATGCGCAGCGTAGTCAGTAGTGAGTTAGAAAGTTTAGTCATTAAAAAAGCTACAATTTAGTCGTTTATATTTTTTTGCGTATCTTCAGTAATTTCGGAGATATTTTGAAGTAAAAGGTGAAAAATACCAAATTGCAAAAAATCAATTTTTCTTTAAACTCCAATTTTTCCAAAACTGGGCATTTTAAATAGGTCAAACTCCTCGAGTGTATTGAAAATATAAATATAAAAGGAACTACCTAAAGGTGAAAATCAATGTTAAATTAGGAAGTTAGTTAGGGGGTTGTTTTCACTGATTTTTTCGTAGAGAAAAGCAGGTACCGACATTTTTTTTGATTATAAGTCGCTTAATTTTTACGCTAGAAACTTTTTATTATTATTTTTGAAAGGTCTAATTTTATACTTAAAAAAATATTTAAGTTTTCCTCGAAAAATGAAATTTTTCCCAATATTTGGCTTTAAATATTTCACATTATACATTTACATGCCGTATCTCGGTTTGTATTGGTCTTAAATATGTTATTGGAAAAGAATTTGATTTGTGTTACTAAAAGATACAATTTTGATATCTACAGTGTTTTTGATTAAATGAATATTTTTCGAGGTATTCTTAGAAAACCCTCTAAAAAAGTCGATTTTTTCGTCGAAAAACTGTTATTTTCAAGCACGAATAACTCGAAAAATATTAGTTTTACGAAGAAAATGTAAAAAATACTTTTTTCTTAGAATCACTTTTTTCATCGAATTGCATAGGTAAAATTTAATAAAACACTCCCACCCCTGAGATGGGGTAGCAACCACCCCCAAGGTTTTACCGTGTGATAGCGGCATGATATAGAAAATGATCCTTGGACTGTTCCCTACCTTCTGTGAAAATTTCAAGTAAATCCATGCTGGACGAAAAAATTGCGAGCCAAAATGCTTCATTTCATCAATCGATTATTGGGGCCGACCGACCGGCTCTTTCCCGTCATACAGCTGACCGACTATAATAACTTTTATTTATATATCTTTAGTGTTGGGGAAAAAGGGCATAAGTCAAATTTTTACTATATTGACTTAAGTACACTGGCGACATGGAATTTCATCAATTTAGTTGTGATCCAAAGGACATAAGTCTATTGTATTTCTAACAGCTTTAATCTCTATTGATCTAATAGACGCAAGTCGTGTAAAACCGGTTCTGTTTGGACAAGTGGACTTATGTTGACTAAAGTCTTTTTTACCGCGGCAACCTTACAACCGTATATTTACACTTGCCAAGGACAGGCTGACTTAATTCCGTATGACCCGTTACAATAACAAACACGTATTGCTTTTCAGTGATAAAAATTTGTATTTACTTGTGTTTTTGCGAACGTAAAAAGTCAGAAAGATGTAAACGAATTATGAAGATGATTAAGGAGCAAAATAATGGTTATTCATGTTACTTATGGCACGAGTCGATGGCAATGAGAGGAGCAAACGAAATTGCTTCGTGCCTTTTTAAGGAACTTATGAAGTTGCCACCCGAAGTGAAAAAAGTGATTTTGTAGTTGGATACTTGCGGTGGACAAAATAAGAATTTCTACGTAGCAAGTATGTTCTTAACTGTTCTTCAAATGAAAAATTCGTTAGAGGAAATCGATCACAAATTTCTTGTGTCAGGTCACTCACACATGGAATGTGATGCGGATCATTCCGTATTCGAAAAACAAAAAAAAATAAGTGGTATGCAAATATCACATCCACATGATTGGGCGACAATAATACGATGCGCAAATAAAAAGAAACCTTTCCAAGTGCTTGAAATGTCACAAGATGATTTTTATGACTTTGCAGCCTTGTTGAAAAGTATCTTTGTAAAAAGAAAACAAGATAGTGAAGAACGAAAATTTCTATGGCACGACTGCAGATGGCTCAGATACACAAAGGAACAGGGACTGATTTATTATAAAAAATCACTTCAAGAAACAGAAGACTTCTCCATTCTGAATTTAAATCACCGTGGCCGTCCGGTTGCACTCTCTTTATCAAAAAAATATACAGAGCCACTTGCAATCTCCAAGGCCCAGGAAGACGATCTCTTGGAATTACTACCCCTTATTCCATATGTGTACAAAAGCTTTTATGAGCAACTTGTACATTCAAATGCAACAGCTGACGTTGACCCAGATTTAGAAGACCTAGATCCAGACGCCGAAAATCCAGACTTGGAAGAGGTACATACGTAATAAACATTGCAGTGATGTATTTTACTCGTATTGTTTTTTTTTTTCAGCGAATAAAACTTCATCCATTATTTTATGTTTCTGTATTTAATACCTGTGTTTCTATTAGATGTTATTATACTATACTACACTTAATGGCTAGCATGTTAGTTCATATAGACTTAAGTAAGCAATCGCAATCAAAGTCAGATCCAGAAGACTTAAGTCAATCAAAAATCATCAATTTGAAAAGATATAACTTACTTTATTATTGTTTATAGGTTTGGTTAATATATTGTATTATAATATTAGTATAAATGCAAGTTTAATTTAAAAATAGATTTATACGACAAGAATGAAACCTTTAATAAATCCTCCTGAAAAACCACAGATTTCGACTTATGCCCTTTTTTCCTAACACTAGAGATATAACTTAGAATGTGATTTTCAGCCTTAGTAAATGGATTTAATTACCTTCGTAGAAAAGCAACTTTGATACCCTCTCAGTAACCCCTGTTCTACGTTTCGCTTGACCGACCGCAGTATGTTTCTCTACACACTCACAGTAATCAACTGTGAAAAATCCAGCTTTAGTAAATTCAAAGAGATTTTTCAGCGCTGCTTCTCCGTCTATTATTATTAATATAATAATAACATTCAATTCCAGCAATGAAATTGCTGGTATAGTACTTCCATTCTTTTTCCATGCATGAAATTATTCACGAATTACTTTTTATACTAGGTCTCCTTTTAACTCAAGAGATTAGTAGTAGGTATCGCAAAATTAAGCCGCTTTTCCATATAAATCACAATCAGTTAAAAAAGGATAAACAATACAGAATGTCTTTGATAGCTTATGAATTTTGACATTTATGAAATTTTCAATGAGAGTGAGAGTTTATTGGTTTATTTGCATTTATTGTTTATTTGTTTTTATAAATTAATAAAGTTTTATTTTTTAATGGAATTTTGTTTTTCTTATAAAATAAAAAAATAAAGTTTATTTGGTTTTATATTTATAAAAAATAAATATAATATTTCAATTAAATAAAGGAAAAATTAGTAATATCATTCGAGTATTAGTAATATCGTAGTAAAAAGGCAAACACATTGTAAAATATATCACTTGAGAAAGGCACTTTGCCGAAACAGCTGTAGTAATAACATAGTTGTAATAAATTTTGTGGAAGTATAGAAAACAAACGTTTTCAGTGTTTTATTGTGAGATAATATCGTAGTGTTGATAACTCAATTTGTGAAAAATTTGCACTTGTATTAGTGTTCCCCCAAAGGTACGATATATTAAAAATATTAATAATTTGTTTATGTAATTCACTTGATAGTTTTGTATTTCTCAACCTTACGTAATATTAAATCTTCTTAACCATAGTAACTTTTTTGTTGTGATTTTTTTTTAGTTTATTATTACCGTTCTATATTTAGCTTCAAAGGTCTTATCTTTATGTTTAATATTGAGTCCATCAATCTCCTCAATAGCGAAAAAAGATTAAACACTTCAATAAAATAACTTTATAAAATACGATCAAGGGATAATAGCCATTTCCTAATTATTACCACTGACACTCTGACAGTACGTATCAATGATCTACACATCGACGTACGTTTCACTTTATTTTTTAACTTGTTAGAAAATGAATCGTGATGCGTGGGAAAAGTTAGAGTGGAAGAACTATAAATAACTTTTCCTTCTTTCCTCCTAATTTGTTTTCTTTGTATTTATATTTATATTTTTATATTTACCCAGCTAACAGTGTTCATATATATAACATCAAACAAACGTCAACATTTTGGGAGAAGTTACGACAAAAGTTACATCAAATTTTACCTAAAATATACGTATAAAAGTCACAGCGATGTTACGTAACAATTTTACGTTATTTCTACGTAACCTTTTTAACGTCACAAAAACGTCACTTTTTAGGAGAATTTTCGGTATAAATGATATTTATAAATAGGACTTAAAATTATTGTGTAAATAAAACCACATACACAGTGGCGTAACAAACTCCATCGGGGCCCCCCCCCGCAGAATTGGAAATGGGGCCCCCTTTAAAAAATTACTAAATGCGACATGTGTAACAAATACCTATATGTGTTACAGCCCAGTAAATCAACGTAAAATATGGCGATACTGTGTAATTTTCAGTGTCACCACCGAATTGGTCAACTCAAGACTTTTCGAGTTATTTAATGAGTAAAAATGTTTATTGTTTAACGAAAAAACCACGTTTTTAGGCGGCTTTTCGCAAACAGTTTAAACAGTAAGTTGTCGATCGTAAAGAATATTATTGTTAGCAAAAATGTATCTAGCCGCCTATAAAAAAGGAAACAAAAATGAAGTCTATCGACTCAGTAAAAGAAAACTTGTAGCTCATGAAACGTTTTTCTTATTCGTCAAATTCCAAATCGAATATTTCAACGTGAAATAACCAAAAAATGAAATATTGTTCGGAGAAACTCATTAGAACTTTTTTAAAGTGTTTAAAAGAAGCTTTATTTTTTACAAAAGTTTCTAGCATCAAAACTAAGCCAGTTACGCCCAAAAAACAGTTAATCCCATTTTTTGGTAAAAAATTGTGAAAATCTCCCCATATTTATCACCCCAAATGAAACTAATCATTATCGCCTTACAAATTACCTAACTTTTTTATACGACCTGTAAGTTTCACCGGTTCAAAGTGCTTATTTTTAAAAGGGTTCTAGTTGAAGGGCTTGCACGAGTCACTAATCACGAGTATATGCAAATTTTAAACAGCCAAGTCTTAACCAATTTTTGTCTTACAGGAAAACAAAATAAAGCCAAAATATTTATAAAAGCAAGACCTACCTACATTTCTTTACTCTTTGGGATTTTTCGTATCACTAATACTTTTTAAGTTGTTTTTAAAAAAAGGCATTTTTCCAAAATAAACAAAGTTTTAAATTTTTTCAAAAATAAGAACTTCGAACCGGTCAAACTTACAGATCATATAAACAATAAATATTTAAAGTAAATGGTAAAGCTCTAATGATAAATTTTATTGGGGGTGAAAAATAGGGGCGAATTTTCACGATGTTTTTTTACCAAAAAAGGGGCCAACTTTATTTTGAGCGTAACTAGTATAGTTTTGGTGCTAGAAACTTTTATAAAAAAATAAAAATAGAGCTTTTTTTTGAAACATTTAAAACAGTTTTAAGAGTTTTTCCTGAAAATTGCTTCATTTTTTGGATATTTCAGGTTGAAATATACGATTTGGAATTGGATAAATAGGAATAATTTTTCATGAGCTTCAACTGTGCTTTTACTGTGTCGATAAACTTCATGAATAAGTACACCATTTTCTGTATCTTATAAGCTATATTTTTGCTACAAATAGTTTTTCGATATCTAATATTTAATTCGATAAATACTTATTTTTGAGTTATTTGCGAAAAACCCGTCTGAAAACGTTGTTTTTTTTTTTTAAATAAACATTTTCACTCAAAAATGACTTGAAAAGTATTAGCATAGATAAAGAAACTCTATAGAAGAACAAAAGTTGCATATAATAAGTCAATTTATACATTCCCGGACTTATTTTAAACGTATGTTTAAAGGAAGGGTGTCACCCCGAAGTAAAAGCAACCAACGGCATAACTTTGAAGTGGAGTGTAACTAGAACATAAATCCAAATTGTCAAGCAAATACGTCCGTCGTGACGCTGATAATTTCACTCCAAAACTGTCATTTACTGAGCTATTAATTGGTGTGTTCATGCATTTTTTATGACGACTTACATTTTTCATCTTTATTGGTATAGAACAAAATAAGAAAATTACTAAATGATTACATTAGTATTATTCTATGAGATGAACAACTTTCTTCGTGCACTATCTACTATCAGCCAATATATCTACAATTTTATTAATTCGGATGGACGACTTCATTTTCAATATTGCACTACTTAAAAAACGTATGTATACAAATAATATAACAACACATTTTTACATATATTAGACAACAAGATGGAGCCCTTGACATATTGGGATCCCCCGTAAGCTTCATGCTACGGGGGCCTCTGTTACGCCTCTGGATAATTGTATCAAAATACTAAACGTAGGTAATGATTAAAGAGAAAACCCATTTCTAGATTTAGAAATATTGTTCTAAAATTCGGCAAATTGCAATCCTCAAATCTTTCAATACTCAAGTACAAAGCATTATAGTTTATTGTCGTCAACCATAAAAGTTCGTGAGACCGGAAAGGATTAAGTTTCTAGATATGAGATGATTCACTTGCCGAATATGCCTATTTAGAAATTTACGTTTTTAAATTTAAACACACAAAGTAAAATCATATACCTATAACATATTTTTACACAATATCAGACGACAAGATGGGGCCCCTGTTCGATTGAGGCCCCCCGCAAGCTTCACGCTGCGGGGGCCTCTGCTACGCCCCTGCACATACATGATGCTGACACATTTATTAAATATTTGAAATAAACATTTATTATATATTTGACTTTTATGTGAGAGAAAGAGACACAATTATTAATAGCTACTTTATATTACAATACATAAACATACCCTTGAAGTATTCTTCATTCGTAAACTGCACACTTTCATATAAGGACTAGACTGCTTCCCCATTTTTAGAAGATATTTATTTCCATACATTTCGTTTTTCAACTAAACTGTCATTGAATAGAATTCTATTTTGTTTATCCTATTTAGGGAAAGAATGAAACGATAAATTACTATTAGGTACGCTTTATCCAAGAATCACATTGAGGCACACAACAATAATAATTCGATTTTTTTGACATAACTCCATACTCCATAAAAACAAACACGATTTTAATCACGGAAATGTAAGGTTAGGTATTAATGAAAGGTTCGAAATAAGTACGCGATGGCGCTGCAATCTCAAACGGGATCTTATACTTGTCTATACCTACCAAAAAGCCACGTGTTAGAGACGAATAAATTCATACGCATTAAAACCTACCAAAGATCCACGTTTCAGAAACGAATAAATTCATACGTACAATATACGTATTAAAATTTCGTATCAGTAACGTCATTTTTTAATAGATGTTACGTAACAATACAAAAAAACCTAAATTTAACGTTAATCTAACATTATCTTGCTAGCTGGGTAGTACCACGTTTTGAATTCCCTCATTATAGTTTGAATATTTTTTGTACTGATTTTTAATTTAATAGGGCACCTAAACCGACAATTCTTAAAGATTTATGATTCGAGATCTACTTAATCTAAATTTCAAATTTCCAACCGTTTTCCTCCTTTTTCGGATTTACCTACGCTACGCTAATGGAATTAAATTCGAACAAGATATCGTAGCTCGTAAATTTCCTTGGGTGAAACGCATAAAACCTCTCGATTCGAGCCATTTTCTAATGTAAGGTGAGTATGAATCATTAGAATGTGCGTTTTACTGTGCCAAAACACGAAGTAAGGTAACCCACATGTGACACAAATAATGAATCATGCGTTCACATCGTCACTAATTTTGATCTGGCTTTTGCCGTGAATATTTTCGAATTAAGAAGCTGGAATTTATAAGTTGGCAAGGTAGTTGAAAGGTGATTTCTGATGACAAATTAATGATAAGTGATTGGTTTGTGCGGCACAAGTGCATTAGAAGCGAAACAAAAATTTTCTTAAAGACGGAATAGAATTACTCGGTGTATGTGGTTTAAATTAACATTTAGATATTTTAATCAGTATTGGCAATAAAATAGTTTACTCGACATACTGGGATAGCGAAGAAGCATCAATGCATTTCTCGCAATAAAGATTTAATTCACAGTTATCTCTGACATCTTGGATACTAGTGCACCCTATGTAACGCACAGCCGAATCTTATGTTTGTGCGTCACAGTGTTGCCATGCTGTTTTCTATATTTTTTTTCATAATTTCAATCAATGTTAAATGTACCTGCAAGAATAATCCGCGATTGAAACGGAATATAGAGGGCAGGTCGAATGCAGGAAAATGGCCGATATAAATGGTATAAACAAACATTCAATCGAGGAACAGAACAATACCGATTGGATTTAAAATATTTTAATGTACTCATAATGCTAAAACTTACTAAAAATTTCTTAATATTGACCAAATTCCATTCAAATCAACAATTTTTTGGTTTGTTTATACCACTTATAGTAGTTTAAATTTATTCCACCAGAGGTCAGATACTTTGTTTTTCATCGCGAATAGAATAAGAACGTTTACTTCTCCGTCATTATACTAGGTAGAATGACAAATGAGGTGTCAAATGAAGGCTTATAATCCAAGGATAGTACTAAAGGTGAGAAATTAGACCTAGGTTTTCTGTCCGTCTGTCTGTCTGACCGCGAATATAACTCATCCGTCACTATACCAGGTAGAATGACAAATGAGGTGTCAAATGAAAGCTTATAATCGAAGGATAGTAATAAAGGTGAGAAATTAGACCTAGGTTGTCTGTCCGTCTGTCTGTCTGACCGCGAATATAACTCCTCCGTCACTATACCAGGTAGAATGACAAATTAGGTGTCAAATGAAAGCTTATATTCAAGGATGGTACTAAAGGTGAGAAATTTGACATAGGTTGTCTGTCCGCCTGTCCGTCCGACCGCGAATATAACTCCTCCCTATACCAGGTGGAATGACAAATGAGGTGTCAAACGAAAGCTTATAATCCAAGGATGGTACTAAAGGTGAGGAATTTTGGAAGCTTTTATTTAACACCTCATTTGTTGTTCTACCTGGTATAGTGACGAAGGAATTATATACGCGGTCGGACAGACAGACGGACAGACAGCATACGTTAAATTTCTCACCTTTAGTATCATCCTTGTATTATAAGCTTTTATTTAACACCTCATTTGTTGTTCTACCTGGTATAGTGACGGAGGAGTTATATTCGCGGTCGGACGGACAAGACGGACGGACGGAGAGACAAACGTGGATAATTCAATGTTTTCACATTTTTCCAGAATTGGTAAAAACAACAACATAATAAACTTTACTTTTTAAGGTGTTTCATAACTACTTACTTTTAACACATTACACAATATTACAAGGTTCCTAGCAAGTTAAACTTCACAATGATTTAAAATAATTAAGTAAAAACCTATCTATACATAACATATTAGAATATACCTAAAATACACAAATGATACATTTCACACACAAATATATTATCACAAAAAATTATAACGTGATAGTATGAAAAAATAGAGGATACGGCAACGGTGTTACAAGTGATGGTCGGATCCAATGCCAAAATCTACACAGACATATTAGGGTGCACTAATATCCAAGATGTCCCTTTATTTTACAACAAGCATTTTACTCCGAGTCTGATGGTTATTATCAGTTTATATTTATTTTATTTACTCTCCCTTTTTCATTATTTCCTATATCTTTTTGCATTATTTTCTATCTCTTTTGAGGTTCTGAGGCTTCACATTGTTCTTTTGATCAGTATTCGTTTTATAATTAGTAGGTTGCACCCTCCACATTTTGGTAACCGCAGATCTACTCGATCCACCCCGCAATCACCCCAGGCAGTATTTAAAGTATTTAAAAAATATCATCGAAGATTGCTGAGAAAGAATTATTAGAAAACAAAACTTCGAGGAAAATCAGAAAAAGCTCAAAATTAACATAACTAACCATCAACAAGAAAATCAACAGAGACCAACGCCGTAAGTGACAATAAACGCAGAAACTCCTAAAATACGGAGAATCAGATTACACCAAACAACTATTAAAAATAATTAAAACAAAACAAGAATAGAACTAAACAGAACACCTAAGAAGAATGGAGATCCTAATACCTCCCTCCAAAAAGTGAGACAAATCGTACACGGAAAATTACAGAATTAATTAAATTAATTTATTAAACCCAACACTAAAAGTAACAAGCAAAGTGATAACAAACAAACTGAATGAAATTATGACACTAGGAGAAGTACAATAAGGTTTGAAATCGGAAAGATCATGCATCGACGCCATATTTTATAATGCGGCAAGTGCCAGAGAAATCATTAGAATGCAACAAATCGGTATATTTTGGTAAATATTAAAGGATGTTATCCACTTATTATACGTAAGGAAGATACATCTAGGAATAATCAAAACAATCGATGACATCTACTAGAACAACATAATAAAAGTAAAACTAAAAGAACTAACTAAGCCAATTGAAACTGGCAACGGGATAAGATAGAGAGATTCTGTGAGTCCTTTATTGTTGAACTTAATAACGGATGAAACATAATAATGGATGAGCATCTTAAAAATGATCTTCTATGGAGATGACTCAATACTAATCCCTCAAAGTCAAGATAAATATGCTGCACCAATTTGAACCCTAGAAACAGCAGAGATGAAAACCCTCAGAAAAATCGATGGTAAGACACTATCGGACAGAGCTAAAAGTACAGATATATGACGCAGACGCGAGGTGGAGTAGATGAAAGACTGGATAAGAAACAGAAGAGTAGAATGGAACGATCACATAATAAGCCAAAAGAAAACAAGTACATACAATAGTAAAGACGGGGAGAGACGGTTTTACAATAAGAATACTATCAATAAGAAGACCACGAAAATCATGGAATTGCAACTTACTGGAGGTATATTGAAAAAGTCATGGAGTCATTTCTACACACACAAAAGACAAATAAAAACTGATTAAAATTTTTCAATACAATGTTATGTGAGATGAAGTTAGTTTTCAATCCTAATAGCAAATTAATAATATTGAAAATATTAAAAATATTACTAAAAGATTTTTAAATTGAAAACTTATTGGTACATTTCCCTGGTGACACCTCCAAGGCTTCTACAATTTGCAAGCCAAATGGATGCTGCAGTGAAGACAAAGGGAAGGAATTCTACACTATGCAATTCACATCCCCCGTCTGCAGCTCGGTAAAGTTCCAACGGAAAATGCACCTGGTTACTCTACGGAGTAATACGACTATAAAATAAAAATGTATACCATTTTTATTCAGTTGCAATGCGAAGGCAAAACAATCTTACTTTTCAATTAGAATACGGAGCGCAGTCCAATCCTCTGAATCGCGATTGTCGATTCTTATTGGAATCTCATCGGAGAGAGCTCAGGCTTGTTCTTCATCTTTGAAAATATTTTCTTCATCTTTTGAAATCCTTCTGAAAAGAATTCCATCATTTTTTCACAGCTGTTTATTTCTTGGATTGGCTCAACTGATGACATTTGCTGTTTCTCCAAATATTTTATTGTTTCACTCACAGAACAAAAGTTGCTTTTCATAAAAGCAAGATTGTTTTGTAATTCTGTTTCACCTAAAACATCCTGACAATATTTTATCGATTTGCTAGCCGTCTCCAGTATAGCCAGTCTCCATAGTTCCAATACGAAGCTTTTAAAATTTTCGAAATATTCGGCGTAGTATAAAGCTGCATCTAACCATCCTACACCACCGAGTTAACACTGGTTCCGGTGGCAATGGAGTGTTAGGGAATCTGTCTCTAAAAAGTTGCACCCTTAAAGGAGCTTTAATGAATTGTTTTTCCATTTTTTAGCGACTCATTAACAAGTGGAAATTGCAGCCGTATAGACTCAGCAACGCGATTCAGGCCGTGTGCTAGACACGTACAGTGAATTAGATTTAGATAAAACACATTGAGATTTGATGCTGTTTTGATCATATATGGTACAGCGTCGAAAAGCATTAATACTATTTTGTTGGTGAGCACAGCCTCGGGAAGATAAAAATTTGTTAAAGCGTCATTTACGAATCTTGGAACTGTATTGTTATTTGTTGCTTCTAGTTCTTTTGATCACACTAAATAACCGTTCGTCAAGATTTCTTCGTGAAGTACGTCTATGATTAAATTAGCGACGTATCTTTTACAAATATAGGTACGTAGTCTCGTCCACAGCAAACCAGATGTAATTGTTTCCCGCTAGTGTTTTTACTTTTTTTCTGGTTTTATTGTAAATGCAATTAACATATTTTTTCGCAGAGTACTTTCATCCAGCACATGTCTTCGATAGTAGCCTACTTTTCCAAAAATGATGTAAAACTTTCATTTTGCAATTTATTTAACCCGCCATTACACGCGCTATGAGGGAATCCCTCACCATATTTGTTTATAACCAATGAAATTGTGTAAACTAATATTATAACCTTAAGCACCCAGGAATGCCTTTAGCATGGTTCATGAGAGGGTATAAAAAAGTTATAGAATATTTCATGCGGTCAGTGTGCTGTATGATAGTTGAAAGAAGAGACATCCCTCTTCAAGTGAGGGAATTCCTCACTGCGCGTGCAATCACGGTGAAATCACGTTTCTGTTATCTCAAAGAAACTTTTAGGTTTTTATTTAATATTTAGGTAAGTTTAATTAAAATATTATTGTTTGGATTAGGATAGGAACAGTGGCACACCGAGTGGGGGGTTTGGGGGTTAAAATCCCACCCAGAGCATATAGAAATATATATAAAAGAAAGTAGGAAAATGTAACTTGTCTTTCACAAATAATACAAAAAACTTTCGGCAAACCCCCCTCCCCCCCCCGAGGAAAATTCTAGGTGCGCCACTGGTTAAGAACCCATTTTTAAATTTACCTATTCTAATTGGGAAATAAGCTACAATTTAACTTGAAAAATTAATTTTATTGACGTTTCGAATTCCACCTCGGACGTCGTTATCAAAATACAAAATATTAATAGTTAATTACATAAATGCCACAAAGAAATAGCTTCAGAACAGTTGTTAATTTTAATTTGTATTTTTAGTAAAATGAATTCGCGTAAAGAACGTTAATTCCTTCAGTGGCTTGCTGAAATTGAAAATTAAGAAAACTTGCTTTTGATCTATGTATATTATTTTTACTTTTGTTTTGTTAAATTAATAAAAAAAATTGGTTTACGAGACTTTCTATAATATGTGAGTACAACCCATTTTATATTTATACATGTTGACATTCATTCTTCCTCGAAATAAGTCGAATTTATGTAGGTGAGGGCGACGCTCATACGCGTGCAACCACGTCACAATAGAAGACGCGTGTAACGGCGGGTTAATGGGAGATCAGAGTCCACAATAATTGCACTACATAGATCAAAATTAAATTTATGTTGTTCGCAAATGAAAAAAATGATAAAATTAGATAAAAAAGCACCAAATAAGCACAAAAATTCAAAAAAGGCATAGTAATTTAAAAAAAGCAAAAAAGCATAAAAAAGAGCTGTCAAAATGACTTATTTTTTGCATATTTCGTTCCAATTTAGAAAGAAAATAGTCCTTCTTGTTGTTTGTTTATACGAAGTTGAAGAAAAAGGTTGATGGGTGGTCGTAAATCACTTCGCACTTGTTAATATTTTTGAATTTAAACGTATATTGAGTAAACTAGATATATAACAGTATTAAAAAATAAAAGGTTAATATGTGTCTTGCTTCTCTGAATGTTTTGACTCGAATGGGGTTCTGGAATCTGCCTTTGGTGAACTTCAATCCCCTCTGCTTGAGAGCGTGGGGTAGTAAAAAATGAACCATATATATATATTAATATTAGCCGCATTGGCGTACTGGTTCGTATTGTCAGATATCAGTATAAATGTGCGTAAACATAAGTCCCCCTTGAAACCATCGGGTTTCAATTGGTTACTTACAGTAAAGTCACCAAAAACAGTCAGATCCTTTACATCTTTTGTACTAGTAATAAAGCATGTAAATGTAAGTAAAATAGTAATAAAGTAGGATATATACAAAAACGAAAGTAAAATAGCAAATTAAAGGTATTTAAAATAAAGTAAATTTAAATTGTTCAAAGTAAAGTAAAATCAAAATTGTTCGACGAACAGTAAAATTAAAATTGTTCAAATAATTGCTCACTACGCTTCACTGTCCGAGCTAAATAGTAACAAAACGTAAAACGTAAAGTTAAAATTGTGCAAAATAAAATAAAAAAATTAAGATTGTTTAAAATAAATGTCTCACTGCGATTCACCTTGAGACGGTAACACGCACAGCTTCACCACAGGTCTCTTGAAGATGCTGGATGCGGTCTTCACCGTCACGGAGCGGATAACGCCGTCCTTACCGGGATGAGTCTCGAGGATGCGTCCGAGCTTCCATCTCAAAGGTGGTAGACCATTTTCTTTGATCAGAACCAATGTTCCGATATGTAAGTGTTGTTGACAGTTCTGCTTCCACTTTACTCGTTGTTGCAAAGTGGAAATGTACTCCTTGGACCACCTGGTCCAAAAATGTCGGCGTAGCTGCTGCATTCGTTCATATTGAGAAAGTCTATTCTCCTTAATGTCGCAGTAATTGATGGGGTCAGGAATTGACGTGAGGGTATCTCCAATCAGGAAATGCGCAGGAGTTAAGGCAGTAGGATCACTAGGGTCGGAGGAAAGAGGACAAATGGGTCTAAACGTATATTGAGTAAACTAGATATATAACAGTATTAAAAAATAAAAGGTTAATATTTGTGTTGCTTCTATGAATGTTTTGACTCGAATGGGGTTCTGGAATCTGCCTTTGGTGAACTTCAATCCCCTCTGCTTGAGAGCGTGGGGCAGTAAAAAATAAACCATATATGTATTAATATTAGCCGCATTGGCGTACTGGTTCGTATTGTCAGATATCAGTATAAATGTGCGTAAACACTTGTATTATTTACCATAAGCAGTATGCTATAAATCCGGACTCTTACAATATGTACTATAAGTAGATATAACATATAAGTTATATCTGTTTGTTAATAAAATTTGCACACCAATATTGATCATGTGGACCAGGACCAGTGTTATTTTTTTTCTTTGGTCTGCTCTTTGTTGTATCAAGGTATAATGAATTAATAACACATCACATTTGTTTTTATCACACACAAGTGGAACATTAAGTGAATAGAGCACTTTGACATTAATAAACGTCAAATACGGTTGCATCTAAAATAGCTCCAGAAAAAATTAATTTTTTAGTAGTTTAACTTAAATTAATTTTATAGTGGTTTTAATTATCATTGATAAGAAGTTTCAGTCCTATGGGTTAAACAGCCTAGGCTTCTTTTCACGGTGTTTAACTTTTGTGTGAACAGTTTAAAATTTGGCCATGGTTAAACGTACCTAAATATTGACATTCAGCTCGCAGTTTTTGTGACAATTAAAACATTTAAATTTCATCGTGGGTAAAAACATTTACATATTGTAGAATAGTGATACAAAAGTGAAAATATTCTCCCCAGATGGGGGAGAATATAAAAAAGACGCCAGTGTGCGAACTAAATACTGCTGAAGTTATTAGTGATAGTAATCAAGACATGGATACAGGAACTATCACCACAAATTCTTCTGCTACAAGGGAGGTAAAACTTTTTAATATTAATTGTAATAGTTACGACTTTCAAAATTGTTGTGTTTATGTTGAGAACACCAATGATCAGAATATTTCCCGTTTGCATCCAATGGTTGTTGCAGATATTTTACATCAAAAATTAAAGATTAATAATATTAAGCAAATTAAAAGTATAGGAAGAAACCGTGTTAAAGTAATCCTCAAATCTATTTTGGATGCAAACAATTTAGTCAATAATAGTCACTTAAAGGACGATAATTTAAAAGCGTACATTCCAAATCACCTCTTCGAAATCAAAGGACTGATACGCGATGTTGATACCAAATATAATATTGACTATTTGAAAAAATATATGAGCTCTAGTTCACCAATTATTGATATTAAAAGAATGCACAGGAAAGTAGAAAAGGATGGAAATACAGAATACGTCCCTAGACGTACTGTTATAATTACTTTTGAAGGCAATTGTTTGCCAAACTATGTTGTGATAAATTATGTATTTTTCCAAGTGGAAAAATTGTTGGGTAAAGTGACGCAATGTTATAAATGCCTCAAATATGGACATATTTCTAGACAGTGTAAAGGTACACAGGAATACTGTATACAATGTGGACAAATTAAAAATGACATACATACATGTGATGAAACAAAAAAGTATTGCATACACTGTAAAACTGATAAGCATATATCGATCTCTAAAAACTGTCCTTTTTTCGAACATCAAAAAAAAAATAAAAAATATCATGATTGAACATAAAATCTCATATTTGGAGGCAAAAAATTTGAGTGACTCATCATTTTCTGGTCTTATTTCTAATAACAGATTTGAAATATTGTCAAATTCAGACAAAGAATTTCCAAAATTAACTAACTCCTCTGAAGTTAGTACATCTCCTTATTTCAAGCCATTGAGGCCTCACCTACAGAAACCCAAAAGTTTTAGCCAACCAAGCTGTAGTACATCAAGCACTGAGTATAGTGCAAATAAAAAAAGAAAAGTATCATCTCCAACTTCCGAAGATCCTACACCATATCTCATCCCTTTCAGATTTGGACCGTCTCAACCTTTACCTCCCTTAAATAAGGAAAGTTTTCCTAATACAGACAATGATAAAAATAAGTTAGTAGATTCCTTAGTACTTCTTTTCTCAAGTTTTATTCAAAATATTAATTGTTTAGAAGAGGCAAAATCACTTGACATGAATTTGTTAGCCAAAGGTATTAATAATGTTCTAGATAATATTTTAAAAAATAACTCATCTAATGACGAACAAATCTAAACTCAAAATAATACAATGGAATGCTCGATCAGCTGTTGCTAACAAAAACAGCCTTATTAACTTTTTAATAACCGAAGATATTGACATAGCTTTAATAAGTGAAACTTGGTTTAAACGGGATGTTGTATATATTTATAGAGGTTATAATGTGATACGCGAAGA
The DNA here is from genome assembly GCF_917563875.1 of Diabrotica virgifera virgifera. NCBI lineage: Eukaryota > Metazoa > Arthropoda > Insecta > Coleoptera > Chrysomelidae > Diabrotica > Diabrotica virgifera. Next base: position 112,812,998 of record NC_065451.1, on the reverse strand, counting down.
TCGCGATGACGGCTATTCTGGAGTTGCTATTTTAATTAAAACTGGTATTCCTTTTGAGCGCATAACAATTAAAAAAAATTATATTCAAGACTTGCTTGCTTGTGGTATTAAAATCAACTATAAACAAAGTTATTTAAGTTTACTCTCTGTATATAGGTGCCCAAAAACTAAAACCAAAACCGAAGATTGGGATAAGTTATTTTCTCAACTAAAACACCCTTGTATCATTGGAGGAGATATGAATGCACATAATTCTTTGTGGGGCTCATATAAAAATGATAATATAGGCCATCAAATTGTGGAGACAATTCAGAATTTAGATTATGTAGTAATGAATAATGGACAACCAACTTGCCAAACGAGTCCAGGAAACTCAGATTCCATGATTGATGTCACGTTTTGCTCACCATTCCTTTTTGATAAAACTTCGTGGTCTGTAGATCTTGATACCTTGGGATCAAATCATTTCGTTATAAAGGTTGTGATCGATGTCTTGGGAACTAATGCTAATACCATTTATCCCAGTACTAAGTGGAACATTAAAAAAGCAAATTGGTCATTATACTCTCAGCTTGTTGATACCTTATTAAACGAAAAACCTCACACATCCTTAAATACCCAAGAAAAATATAATTTCCTTATTGACTGTATTAATGAAGCTTCTAAACAATATATTTCTGAATATAAACCATTTAAATGCAAACGGACTCCCCCTCCGTGGTGGGATTCGGAATGTGATCAATCCGTTGCAGAAAGAAAGAAGGCATTAATAAACTATAAAAACAATTCTTCTCCTGAAAATTTTTGTAAATGCAAAGAAGTAAATGCTCGTGTCAAAAAATTCCTGAAATTAAAGGCCAAACAAAGTTGGGTTGCATGGTGTTCAAAATTAAATAAACAAACTCCATCTAGTCTTATTTGGAATCAAGCAAGAAAAATGAATAGGAAAAAAGTTAATTTTTCATTACCTCTAAGTAATTCATGGGTAGACGATTTTTTCGATAAAATAGCTCCACCTTACGTAAATAACCAGTTAGATGTTATTAATTCTAAAACGCTTCCATCTGATCAGAATCATTTTCTCCTTACACCTTTTTCGAGAACTGAATTAGAATTTGCCCTTGATAATCGCGTTAGTACCTCACCAGGATACGATGCAATCAAATATCCTATGATACAACATTTACCAGATAACGCAAAACAATTACTTTTAAATATATTTGACCAGATAATTATTGAAGGCAACAGCATAATAGATTTTAAGCGTATTATAGTCGTTCCTATTCCCAAACCGGGGAAAGACCCTAAATTAGCTGAAGCTTACCGACCGATATCATTATTATCATGTATATTGAAGACTCTCGAACGGATGGTTAAGATTAGGTTGGATTGGTGGCTAAGGGATCAAAATCCTTTACCCGCTAACCAACATGGTTTTAAAAAAGGTTATGGAACTTTAGATTCCTTAACAACTCTTGTTGTAGCCATTCAGAACAGTTTTTCCAGGAACAGTTATGTGCCCGCTTTATTTTTAGACATCGAAGGTGCTTATGACTCTGTCTCTCTTTCAATTCTCCAAGAAAAAATGATTACATTTTTTAATATTCCATCACAGTTTGCTTCTAACATTGTAAACCTGTATAAAAATAGAATAATTTATTTAAAAAATAATCATACTCTTATAGGCCCTAGACTTAATAATAAAGGATTACCTCAGGGCTCCGTTTTGAGCCCTATTTTATTTAACATTTACACAGCAGATCTACACAACATCACTATTAACAATATTGCATTTAATGTTGTACAATATGCTGACGATTTCTGTTTGTACACAGAACACAAGAAATATCAGCAATCCATTGAAAACTTGAATAGTGTCTATGGTCTCCATAAAAAATGGTTTATTGAAAATGGCTTTGAATTATCATGCAGTAAATCACAAGTTTGTTTATTTACCAGACATAACTTTCCTAATATAAGCACAATCACCTTAGGTGGGCATAAATTTTCTTTTAAAAATAAAATTAAATATCTTGGAATGATACTCGACCAAAAATTGACCTGGAAGTTACAAATTGACGACATGTTGAACAGGTGTAATAAGGGAATAAACTTTCTTAAATCAATTAATAGAACTTGGTGGGGATCGGATGTTGAAGTAAGTTTATTATTTTATAAAGCTTACATACGATCTATTTTCGATTACGGCAGTGTTTTGTATGGATCAGCAAGTAATGCACTACTAAACAAAATCAACGTTTTACAGAATTCAGCCTTACGAATATGTCTAGGAGCTATGAGATCCACTCCAGTACAAGCTTTATATTTGGAAGCCTTGGAACCTCCTTTAAATCTAAGACGAAGTTTTTTGTCCAAAAAATATTTAATGAAAGTATACTTAATTAACCCTCTTCTATACCAAAAAATAGTGACTTTAAGTTGCCATGATCTAACCAATAAATATTGGCAAAAAAAGAAATCTCCCTTACTGTGTGAAGCTTATAATCAAAATATAGTACTCTTAAAAAATATAGATAAAACGAACGACTTATTCAAAAACTACGCGTACTCTTCTTTCTTTTCTCCTACAGATATTATTGTACCAAATTATAGTGAAAACATATATTTAAATAAAAATATTCTTTTATCCATAACGAATAGTTACAATGAGTCAATAGCTCTATATACAGATGCGTCTAAATCTGCAGATGGAACTGGATGCGCCTTTTTTATACCATCGGGACATATAGAAAAGAAATTCAAACTGAAACCGGAGACTTCGATTTATACAGCAGAGGCTATTGCAATATATGAAGCTTTACTATATGTAGCTGAATTTGATTTCGCCCATATTATAATTTTGTCTGACTCCTTAGCAGTATTGAAATCTCTTGGTAAATATGGACCCCCAAACATCCAAGACTGTCCATACATTTATAAAATTAAACATATTAAACAAAATCTTTTAACCAAAGGAATCAATGTACATTTTATCTGGATTAAAGCACACGCAGGATTTGAACATAATGAGTATGTCGACTTATTAGCCAAAGAAAGCGTTTCATCCGATACCAGTATTCTACATAAAATAACACTGACTGATAGTATAATCTCTTTCAAGTCAACACTGCATCGGGAGTGGAGCTACCAGTGGAAGGAATACTCTTTTGTGAATCAAAATAGATACTCGTTAATTCAGCCCGATATTCCCAAATTTCCTTGGTACAAGTCTTGTAGAGCTTCTAGAAAGTACATAACTTCTATTATTAGAGTACGATTCGGGCACGCATGTTATCCAAAGCATTTATTTAAAATACAGGTTTTGGATAATGATAAATGTGAGCATTGTGAAGAGGAAAGTGATTTAGATCATATATTTTTTGGTTGTTCTAAAAATACAATTTACTCATCTAAATTATTAAATGATTTATTAAAATGTAAAGTAGCAACTCCTTGGAATATACTATATTTATTATCACTTGGTTCTGTAGATGTATACAACTCTTTAATTAACTTTTTAAAAGACAGCAAATTATCATTATAATTCCCTTAAACATTTTTAATTAATACCTTTGGTAGTTAGTAGTTTTAGCTGTTAAGCTTAGTGTTACTTAATACCTTTTAGTTGTTAACTTTGTTTTAAACCTGTTTTGTATAACTTGATAACTTGTATTCCTTATGTGTCTGGCAGTATGACGGTAAGTCTAAGCCAAAATAAAAAAAAAAAAAAAAAAAAAAAAAAAAAAGTGAATAGAGCAAACACAAACGCAGGTTGCCTGAATGAAACAATATGGAGAAATAATAATCTCGGAAAAGGAATGAAAGTCAGAATCTTTAAGACAGTCTCCAAAAATTCGATAGAAACAGCAGAGATTAAAACCTACCGAAAAGTCGATGGTAAGATACCATGGTACAAAGCTAGAAGTACAGATATTCGACGGAGCTGCAAGGTGATCAACATTAGTATCTGGATAAGAAACAGAATAGTAGAATGGACCGACCACATAAGCTGAATGCAAATAAGGGAAGACCACGAAAACAATGGAACGATAACTTACTGGAGGCACATTGAAAAAACAGACAGAGTCATGTCTACACAAAAAGAAAAAGAAGAAGAAGAATGTATATTATTATGAGCTGAAATGAGATAAAATGGGTAGCTGCCTTAAATTTAATAACTCTAAAAATTATTACTACAATATTTTCTTTGGAAATTCTGCGTTTTAGTTATCTATTTTTGCGCCTTATCCAATTGTATTACTAGGAGACGTGGTTTAAAACATTTTTTCTAATCTTCGCTATCTCTGTTAAGTCTTTCATTATACAATTTACTTCGCAAATACCTTCTAATGCCGAAAATATTCTCGAAGGCAATTGGAAGCCTCGGGTTTTCACACTACCTTAGACCGTATCCTCACTTTCATATCATTCAATCAAGAAATGTAGCTGGAAATATGGGGTTTGTCTCAGAGTTAGAAAATTAGGTTCCACGGCGAGGAAGAAAATTGGCTAAAGTGCGATATTTCTCAAAGCCACGCGTATAATGAAACTGTGGGTAACGGCATTTGACTTTAAAATATCTGGATTCTTATGCGATCTCGCCACTCCCTTATACCGCCTTATACCAGCAATAACTGGCCGACGTTGTCACTAGCTTAAGAAATCGGCAGTGTGTAGATAAAAACATTTTATTTCATACAATAGATCTAGGTTTCTTAAAATTCTTACGGTACTGTAGAACTACGAGGTTTGTCGTTTTAGTTTTGCATATAGCCTTAAAAACAAAAAATATATAGACTTAAAATATTTTGTAGCTTTTTAAAATATGTCCCACCAAGATCGATACACTTTTGCATACGTTGAAACCAATTGGTAAAACAGTTATTCCAGTCTTCAGTTGACACCTGCAAGATCGCTGTTTTCAAGGCATCGATGGCTTTTTCTGGTGACTGGAATCGCTGCCAACGCATCTTGATCTTTGAGAAAGTGAATAAGTCGTTGGGACTTAGGTCGGGGCTATCCGGTGGATGGTTTAACAATTCGATGTTCTGAAGGTCCAAAAACTATATTGTCTTTTGGGTAGTGTGAGCACTTGCATTACCCTGATGTAAGATGATTCGCCGTTGTGTGTTGCTTTGTCAGAATTTCCCGATAACTTCTGGTAAACAAACGGTTATAAATCAATCAAAAGTAACCGTTCTTCGATCTTCTAAAGCAATTGTTGCCACATAACCAGATTTTGACACAAAACTTGCGACCATTTTCTTTGACACACTTTGAGAACGGATCACTTTTGTTGGTTTTTCCTCATCGTGAAACACCCAAACAGCGGATTGGCAGTCGATTCAAAATTCACCGCCAGTAAAAATACGAAAATACGATAAACGTTTTTTGAGCTTACTTTGTTGAACTGTTCCAATGTTTTTCTACACCATTTTCATTCTAATCAAAAATATACTAAGAAACCACCCTATATGAGGTGGGCTCTTAGCAAGGAATGGTAGCATAAACATCTTCTTCTGTCATTTGATTTCCACACTACTCTAAAACAGTAAGATATCACAGCCAAAAATTTTGCTTGTTAATGGCATATTATGATAACTTGAGATGAGAAAAATGAAACAGAAGGGTTTACCATAAACAAAAAAAAAAACTAAAAAAACTCATACACAAGTAAAAACTTCAAGTTGTATACTGGTATAAAATCGTTTATTAAAAACTTCATAAAATGTCGTGCAAAACGTTTTCGTTCTAATTAAGAACATCTTCAGTGCCTAGAATGAAGTATTTCCACGTTATATTAAGGCAAAAAAGGTTAAAATTGTGACAATAAGAAAAACATGTGGATAATACTTACATTCTGCTAAGTAATTGTAACTAGCACACTATTCAAAGTTGTAACTTCATAATATATGGTTTACATGTTAAATTTTATGCAAATATGGTGACTACCAGTCGATGTTATAAGATTAAATTAAGTACATGCTTAAAGGGCAACATGCTTCCCTGTTCGAAAAAAAAACTAGGTAGGGGAGAGTTGGACAAAACCGGGTAGGTTGATAAAACCGGGTATCCCTTAATTCTTCTAACTGTCTGCTGTTACCTATCAGACAATGTTAAAACTAGTGTCCCCTTACCACCAACAGTCATGTGTATTAATTTCTACTTCATTTGAGTAATCTGTGCCGGACTAGTAAGACCTCACCTGTTTTTCGATGCAGCAAACTCGATTTTTAAAGTAAGTTTGTTGTTGATTTTTTTTCTCTACTGAATAATTACTAGCCATTTTAAAATTTAATACATGTAACCTAGTATCCTTTAATTTGGCCAAAAATTTTTAATATTATTTCATAACTTAAAAATTTAAATAATAAATTTAATGTCTCGTTTACGAGTTTGACAAAACCGGGTAGTCCGAAAATCGACAAAACTGGGTACCCGATTTTATAAGACCTATTATATTATTATTACTTCCAGTTTCTGCAGTGGTTCTTTTGATTTTAGTTAAACTAAAATATGTGGCATTATAAAAGAAAAGCTACTCGTCAGTCGTGGAATCAAGGAAGCATGCAAAATGCAATAGTTGAAGTGATAGAACACAGGATAGTATGCAAAAAAGCCTCTTAAAGTTTCAATGTTCCGCAATCAACTTTAGAAGTAAGAAATAGTAACTCTGTTGAAGAAGCTAGTAAGAAAGCTAGTAGGAAAAAAAATCTCCAGTTGTAAAAAAATTAAAACTAAATGAACTGCACAAAAAAGGAAAAACATGATAAAAAAGGCTGCACCAAAAACAAAATTGGTTCCGAAATTACCGATTGCAGATTCTGAGAGTTTGTAGGAAGAAGATAACAATGACGATGCATGTCTAGATTACAATGAATTATTTTCAAATTCTAAGGCGAAGGAAGTAGGCTGTAGTGCCTATGATGATGTAGATGAAGTTTTTATTTGGGACTTTTGTTCATAGATTTTCGATTTGTGTTCATATATTTTCAATAAATATTTTATTTTCTATCCATTAGTCTTTTTACATGGTAATTAAGTTACTACCGGGTTTTATCATACCGGTTGGACAAAACCGGGTATTTTGCAATATTTTCATAAAAATAAAAAAATTGAAAATTTAAGAATATTTATAAAAATTGACATCGGTGTATTAAATATAAGTCATTTGAGAATATTTCAATCTGCAGCAAACGTTTGCTACTCTAACATAGCACAAGATACAGACGGTTTTTGGACTGGTACCCGGTTTTGTCCAACTCTCCCCTACTTGCCAGTTCAATGGGCACAGACCAACTGATAAAATAGGAAATGGACTTTAAATATGACAAAGAGTGACATGACAAGACAAGAAAAAAACTACTACTATTAAAAGAAAGCCCATACCCACCTACATCTATTGTAAGACATTAATTAAAGTGTTACCTTATTGCTAAATTAGTTTCAGAATCTGTTTCTTGCCCTGCCCATACCCACCTACATCTATTGTAAGACAATAATTAAAGTGTTATCTTATTGCTAAATTAGTTTCAGAATCTGTTTCTTTAAAATTATTATTTTTCCAAGGTTTAAAGTATCATTCCGTCCAATAATATAGCAATAAAACTGTAAAGGTTTATATGTACTTTTCCCCGAATATCGTAAAACTTTATGTCGGTATCAACGTGGCAACGTCGCTATGCTCGTCCAGGATGTTCAATTAGGTCTTCGCAGCGGAGGTGCTTTTATTGCGGTTTAATATTTTGTCATTGAAAATTTATTTTCTGTCGTAGTTTCAGTTTGTAGCATTTTTCATTATTTCGGGAGGGTTGCCTTACGACACCCCAGTGCACATTTTTGTTCCTTTAAATAACAATTTTCAAAACGGGGCTGTTTTTAATCTTCTTAATCGTGATCTACACGTCAAAAGGTAGGTATTTATATTGCGATAAAAGATGTTGAGAAGGGGAGAATTTTTCTCACGGGTGATATTAATTTAAGAATAAATATTCTTCGAATATTTCAGGAATTTTATGTTTATGTTGTATCCAGTTGATCATCGACGATAGAGCATGCCAAAAAGCCTTGATTTTTATATAAATGATACAATTTTTTTTTAGCAAAGTAGCAGCTTTAGTTTTTTTTGCAATTTTTTTTTTATAGTTAAGTGGATGTCGTAATAATGTTAGGTGCTTCAGAATGGTTCTCAGTTTTGCAGAAAATTTTTTATGGTGGAGTATTATTTTCCGTCATAAGAAAAAGGTCACGAAAACGGTTTGAGCTTAAAATCGACAATGGTTTCAGCAGGACGGGGTAACCTGGCACAGTGCCAGGCAGTCTCTTCGAATTCTGCGCGATCAGTTAGGGAGTTTACATTCAACAGAACTAACTCCACTACAAGCGTAGGTACATATGGGGAATGCTGAAGGAGTCAGACAGATCCACCGTTTGTCATTTCGGAATTGCGGACTAGAATTAAAGAGTTTTTGATGCCAGGAGCAGTGGCGGATCTAGGAATTTGCCTTGGGAGGGTACATTTGCCTTAAGAAGGAACTTCCAATGAAAAACCAACCAAAAGACATAAATAAGATAAACTCGGATTACATAAAAGACATAAATAATAACTTATAGGCATTAAGTTTCCTTAATTTTCCTAACTACCTAAGTAGCACAATAAAAACATTTTAGTTTTATTTAAGGTTTATAGAGGTTTAGAAGTTTATAGTTTTTAGAGGTTTATAATGGTTTTAAAGTTACCTTGTAGATATACGGCCATAACTTTAAATCTATTAAGCATTTGTTACTAGTTTTAAAGTATCTAATAAGAGTATCAAATAAGACTAATTAATCTTAATAGATAATTTGTCTTGTAGTAGTTTTAAAATGGTTTATTCTCAGTTCACTTTAAAACTAATAAGTTTTATTAAGAACTTCCAGTCTTTTTGGTTTTATTAGATTCTGGTTTGTTACCTTTTAGATTTATTGCAGTTTTAAAGATTCTCCTAATATGACTAATAAAACCTATTATTAAAACTACTTGATCTCAAGACTATTGTGTCAGTAAAACATGCCTTAAAACCATTTTTTTAGGGCTAAAACCAAACGCTCTTAACTGAATCAATTTGGTTATCGTAAAGGCTAAACTATGCTTCTTGTTAGAAACAATAAAACTATCACTCATCCCCTCTTCTTTCATGTCCAAAATGGTCGGCCATTTATTTTAGAGCGAAACAGTAGTGTAGTGTGTTGTAAAAAGTGGAAGTACAGTTAGTATGGAAGAAATAAGTCGCAAGTACTTAAAATATAAAAAGAAAAGTACAACACATACAGCACTATGACCCCTAATAGCACAAGGGCGTCCAATGGACGTCCATTGAACGTCCTTCACGGACTTTAGGGACGTCCATTGGACGAGGAACGTCCTTTATACGTCCTATTTTGGTCCAAATGTCGCGCTACCGAACGTCCATTGGACGTCCATCTAAGGTCCGAGGGGACGTATAATGGACCTTCATCGGACGTAATTTGGACCTTAATCGGACGTCCTAGAGGACGTAAATTGGACCTTAATCGGACGTAAATTGGACCTTAATCGGAAGTAAATTGGACCTTAATCGGACGTAAATTGGACCTTAATCGGACATAAATTGGACCTTAATCGGACGTAAATTGGACCTTAATCGGACCTTAATTGGACGTAAATTGGACCTTAATAGGACGTAAATTGGACCTTAATCGGACGTAAATGGGACCTTAATCGGACGTAAATTGGACCTTAATCGGACGTAAATTGGACCTTAATCGGACGTAAATTGGACCTTAATAGGACGTAAATTGGACCTTCATCGGACGTAAATGGGACCTTAATCGGACGTAAATTGGACCTTAATCGGAAGTAAATTGCACCTTAACCGGACGTCCTAGGGGACGTGAATCGGACCTTAACAGGACGTCCAATTTTGGTCCAAATGCTACGTTGCCAAACGTCCAATGGAGGTCCACTTAACATCCGAAGGGACGTTCGGTGGACGTCAATTGGGCCTTCATAGGACGTCCCAGTTTGGTCCAATGTCTTGCTGCCGAACATCCATCTAATGTCGTGGGAAATAAAAAATATATTTTTTAAGGAACTTATATTACATCTTATATTAAATTACAATTATTTGATATTACATTATTTACATTAAATTACAATACACTTCTCCAAAAAATTAACGCACCACCTTAAATATGGGGTATTTTTGATGTCTCGTATTTCCTAAACCTGTTGTTTCATCTAAGTGATTTTTTTATAATATTATAGCCTAGGCTATAGGTTACCTCCTTAAGCTTGTCATGCACAGGGAGCTATGCTGTAATATATGTATACTATATCATATCGCTCTCTATAGTAATGAGTGAGTGACAGGAAACAAATGGTTCCGTATGTGCAGGCTCACTCATTACTATAGAGAGCGATGTGATATAATATATATTACAGTATAGCTCCCCGTGCATGACAAGCATAAGGAGGGACTTAACCTATAGCCTAGGGCCTAGGCTAGAATATTATAAAAAAATCACTTAGATGCAACAACATGTTTAGGAAATTCGAGACATCAAAAATGCCCAATTTTTAAAGTGGTGCGTAATGGGCTGTATATACAGGGTGTAACAAAAATGCAGGTCATAAATTAAATCACATATTCTGGGACCAAAAATAGTTCGAATGAACCTAACTTACCTTAGCACAAATATGCACATAAAAAAGTTACAGCCCTTTGAAATTACAAAATGAAAATCGATTTTTTCGTTTATATCGAAAACTATTAGCGATTTTTTATTGAAAATGGACATGTGGCATTATTATGGCAGGAATATCTTAAAGAAAAATTATGGTGAAATTTGTGCACCCCAAAAAAATTTTATGGGGGTTTTTATCCCTTAGATCCTCCCAAACTTTTGTGTACGTTCCAATTCAATTTTATTATTGTGGTACCATTAGTTAAATTCAATATTTTTGTTTCTTAGTATTTTTCAGATAAGGCAGTTTTTATCGAGTTGCGACTTCTTTTTTAACATGTCTACATAAAAATTTTATGGGGTTTTGTTCCTTTAAACCCCCCAAATGTTTGTGTATGTTCCAATTAAACTATTACTGAGGTACCATTATTTAAACAGAATGTTTTTAAAACTTTTTTGCCTCTTTGTATTTTTTCGATAAGGCACGTTTTATCGAGATCTGGCTTCTTTTTTACCATGGTTCAAAATATACCTAAAAATGTAAAGCATAAATAAGTCTGCATATTATTACCAAGTCTCCATAATCGTACTTAACCATATACAAATATGTGGTGGATTTGACAAATATTCAAAATATTTCGATAAAAATTGACTTTTCGAAAAAGCAATAAGAGGCAAAAAAGTTTTTAAAACGTTGTGTTTAAATGGTACTACAATAATAATTAAATTGAAACGTGCACAAAAGTTTGGGGGGGGGGGGGGGTTTAAAGGAACAAAACCCCCATAAAATTTTCATGGGGTGTCCAAATTTTACTATAGTTTTTTCGTAAGATACTGCTGCCATAATAATGCCACATTTTCAATAAAAAATCTCTAATAGGTTTCGATATATTGGAAAAAATCACTTCATCTTGTAACTTCAAATGAGTGATAAAGGCACAGAGACTTAGATGGCGAGGTCACATTGAAAGGATGCCAAACACGAGGACTCCAAAAAGGGTACTAAACTACACTACAGCTTCAAGAAAGAGAAGAGGAAGGCCGAAAAATAGATGGAAGCAAGAGGTCGAAAAAGATTTGGAAAGAATGGTGCTACAGGGTCAGAAAAGAAAAATGAATAACAGGAAGGAATGGAGAAAAATCACATATCAAGCCAGAGAAGATCTCAGTACATAAAGAAACGTGAAAATGAAGAAAAAAAACAAACTTTTCAAGCCATGGGCCTTGTGGTATTATAATATCACCCTGTACAAAATATGTTTAAAACTCATTCAAAGTCATTAATCCATGTAGTATCTGTTCTTGTATCAATAACCGCAAGTAACATTGAATTGTCATGTTTTGTTATTATTTAAATGTGTATATAAACATTAACTCGGTGGAGAAAGATTATTGTATACTCAGTATTTAATTATTGTACTAGGTCGTTACTGTTATATGTAAACACGTTGTTATAGTTAGTCATTGATGGACTTGAATGTAAATATAATGTATCTGAACCAAGAAAGAGAGTTTTAATTAATTTGGACCTAAAAGGCATTATACATCACACTATTTATTACATGGCTGATCCTGCAGATTAGAGGAGAATCTTCTGTAAGGAACAAAGATGGCGGCACCAGATTGGAAACACCGACGGCGGAAAATGGACCAGACCAGGACGGGAAGAATGCAGAGAACCCAGTGAAAAAAAGACACAAGTGATAAAATGTAAGTAAGAATGTCTATCTTTATTAAAAATGCTTCCCTCGTTTTATATTATTATTGAACATTGAATATTTATCTTTGCTGATTTTTGAATAATTTATGAAGTATCTATTTTTTTATCTATGAATTTTGAAATATGAAGTGATTTTTGAATTGTATATTTTTATCAAAGTTTATTATATATGTTATTATTGAATTTTTATTGAATTTTGAATTTTTATTGAATCTATTTGAAAAATCTATCCGATTTCGATTTTTAGTACGGTTATTTTTGAATATTTTATGGAATATCGAATTTTTTCCAAAAATTTCTATCGAATTTTGAGATATAAACTTATTTTGAATATTTTTATCTAACTTTTGTATATGCTATTTTTGAATTTTTATCGAATTTTTGTCGAATATGTATACTATTCTTGAATTTTTATTAGCCAGTTATCTTATTACATATTGATATTTATTGAGTATATTTAGTACATTTTCATCGATTTTGTGTTAAATTTTGTATGATATGAACCTGAATTAATATTTTTTTTGAGTGATAAATGATATTTTTTTTAATGAATAATGATTAGTGATGACATACGTTGATATAAGAGCTTAAGATAAACTTTGCTGTAAACAAAAAATACATTTTTAACGAACCGACCTGAAGAGTCGAGATAAAGAATCTGGAGGACTATATAGATAAGAAGAAGAACTAACAATATTATAAGCTAAATATTATGAGGCAACTTGAGACAATAAGAAACCCACTGCTCTTGTCAAATTGGGAAGGTACTAAGTGATTTATAGAAGCTTCAAAGCTTATTAGAGACCCACTCTGTGTTTTGAGAGTACCTATTTTATTCATGATTATTCGTGAATAAACAACGGCCTCAAAGCAAGGGAATGAGGTTGTGAAATTTGTAAAAGAATTTGATCTAGCCAACGATGTTATACCCGCTTCTGTTAAGGTAGATTGTAGAGGTTTCGTGGCTATTATTGAGTATTATGATTGTTATATGGAATATGTAGAAGAATTGGAACTTTTCTCTCGAGTAAAGCCACTTTGATTAGTCGAACGTAGGCATTGAGGGATAAGTAAAGGAAGTGATTATTATGATGTTATATTATGAAATGATATATTGATGATTAAATGACAAATGATTGTTATATGAAGATGAATTATGTACACGGTAGAAGTGCTATTATATGAAGAAAAATGAAGAAATATATAGTTGTAGTACCAGACAAGAAGAAGAGTAGAAAAAAAAGAGAATTTTTAGTAAAATATGTGGGAAAAATGAAAGAAGACACATAAAAATTGCAAGAAAGAAGCAAAATTAAGAAGATACTAAGCAAATAAGTAGCTAATCATTGAAATATGTCTAAGAATTAAAGCTGTAAATTTTTTTTCTCTAAAGTAACGTAAATTATAAATAACTTGTTTTTTAAATGTAGATAATGAATTCAGGTTAAATTTTCGCGGAAAATGGAAGTATTTGAATTAAGGATAGACAATATCTTATAGTGTTAGTAGATAGTAAGCAAAGGGACACAGAAAGTGAAATTTTTAGACATTCAGAAACATAGATTAAATATTTATTATAGGTACAAGAGAGATATTGAAAGTTTTATAGAGACATTTTAAAAGTTTTTAGAGAGATTAAATCTTTATTATAGGTACAAGAGAGTTATTAGAAGTTTTTTAGAGACATATTAAAAGTTTTAGAGAGATTACATTTCTATTATAGGTACAATATTCTAAAGTTAGTAAAGCGTATATAAATAAATCAAAATAAGACTGAAATAATAAGATGAAATAGTAAAGTAACGTTAAATTCTTTTTTTATATACCATTTAATAGAAGTTTAGGTAATATTTAGCTTAGCTTAGGAAGTATTAAAGTCGAGATTTTATTACAATTAGATTAGTTACGGCTGATAGGCACTAAAAGACTATTTAAAAGTTAGGATCAATTTCATTCACTGTGGACACTGTTTTGATGAAGTGAATTAGTGAACGAAAAAAAAAGGACGAAAAGACACGACGTGAAGTACGTGAACTAGTAATAGGTTATAAAATACCAGTTTTAGTATAGGGAAAATATGAACTTTTGTGTAAAATAGGAAAAAGAATATACATGTTTAGGGAAAAATCGATTGATCTGAAATGTACCATGTTACAGTTAGTTAGCATAGTTAGGAAATTTAATTTTTCAAAATAGTATTAGGTAATCATAAACACTCTGTGAAAGGGAAAGAGGGATATACACTCAGATATTCTTCTTCTCTTCTTAGGACTTTCTTTTAAAAAAAAAACGGCGATGATAGACAATCAATCTTATTTTAAAAATATGTAATTTTAACAAAACGGGGAGGTGTGGTATTATAATATCACCCTGTACAAAATATGTTTAAAACTCATTCAAAGTCATTAATCCATGTAGTATCTGTTCTTGTATCAATAACCGCAAGTAACATTGAATTGTCATGTTTTGTTATTATTTAAATGTGTATATAAACATTAACTCGGTGGAGAAAGATTATTGTATACTCAGTATTTAATTATTGTACTAGGTCGTTACTGTTATATGTAAACACGTTGTTATAGTTAGTCATTGATGGACTTGAATGTAAATATAATGTATCTGAACCAAGAAAGAGAGTTTTAATTAATTTGGACCTAAAAGGCATTATACATCACACTATCTAATACAGCCTCTAAGGCCCTTAGTGCTATTATATATATAATATATAACTTCAAAGTGCTGTAACTTTTCTTGTGTGCACATTTGTACTAAGGTAAGTTAGGTCCAATCAAACTATTTTTGGTCCCAGAATATGTGATTAAATTTATGACCTGTATTTTTGTTACACCCTGTATATATCTACATACTTCGTCTAATTTACTAACTGTTGCGCGTCATCCGCGTCGTAGCCTGTGATGTCGCATGATACCAACACGAAATATTTAGGCGGTAGGTGTGTTCTTTTTTAGAATCACTTTGCCGAATACACTGGAATTACAGCCACTAGACATATTTTATTATATACGCGTAGAAATAATATTCAAAGATTTCTATTAATGTTAACCTAAAGAAATACACAATAATATGTTTCATTTAATTTGTATAAATGGATTATAAAGAGTTTTTATGAAGCAGATTTGTTCGGATCACACTGTAACTGTAATCGAACGAAGGTGACATTTTAGAATAAATTGGTAACATTTATTTGACAGTTGCGGTGATGACACTTCATATTTGTTTATATTCTTTACTATAAGTATCTGTTTTATTTATTATATTTACTGTTTTTATTATTTACTTTACTATAAGAAGATCCTCTACCGGCTTTTTGCCAAGAGTTCGGAGCCGTTTTTTAATTATTAACAATGCAGTGCAAAAACGCTTGCACTGCAAATCTTAAAAGATTATAACTTAATTCTTGTTCTCTATTTCTTAAGTTTTTACTTATTTACATTGAATATTAATTTGTTTTGTTGTATAATCCACGTTTACAATAATTATTTGATAGATTTGATTTAAAATGGATTCAGGATCTTTTTATACTTTGGCAACTATGTCAACTTAGATCTCTGGCGTAGATAATGACGTGCAGCGGTAAGTAAATTAGATGGACTGTAGGTTATATTTGGTTCTTGGGACATCAAAGTATATTTTTTAGACATTCCCTGGATATAGTCACTGATGTGACATATCTCCGATTTGTTTTTCATGAGTTTTGTAAGAGAGACTAAAAACTTTTTTTATAGTCACCTCCTGTTTTCATATATTTTTTGACATGTTTTGTAGTAAATTCAACTATCTATTTACTACAAAACATGTCAAAATTTACATGTGAAAGCAGATGATCCTAAAAATTGTTTTTTGTCTCCTACAAAATTCATGAAAAAGCAGATAGGAGAATTATTGTACATTACAATTCTCTGATGTTTGGGAAAAAGGGCTTAAGTCAGAATTGCACATCGATAATGTTTTGATGATTTCTACAGTACTGTAGTAGATTCTACTGTATTTTTTTTCTGGTCCAGAAATCATCAAAACATTATCAATGTGCAATTCTGACTTAAGCCCTTTTTGCCAAACATAAAAAAACAATCTGGTCATAACTGACCAATGAGCAATTTTAATTTAACCTAAATTACTACTGTTTCTTAAAATGAAGAGCTTACCCCATAGCGTCTCTTATCTAATCTAACAAGATCGTGCACTATTCTAACATACACAGGCACAGCACACAAGCACTATGCTCCGTTTTTCACTATCACCTATCACTCAAACTAGTTCAAAAGGCTTTGTCCTCTTCAATCTTCTAGTTTGCCCAGTAGTATCGGAGAGCTGGATTTCCTCAATATTCTTGAACTTATGAAGTTGTTGCTCATGACTTATTCCTGCTATCTTCTTGATATTTGTTGATAAAGTAATAACAATAACTTATTATGCATGGACAATGTGGACTTTCTTCCAACTAGCCAATAGACATTTTATATCTCTCTTTTGCCTTTCATAGCCACAAGGCTATACATTTCCTCCTTGGTTTTTTTTGTAGACCACTTTCAGCTGATTCTAAAAAAAATTAAAATGAAGGGTAATTTTTCTATTCTTTACAATTAAAAATCAAAAGAAATAGGTACTATGTACAGGTAATAATATGCATGCATAAATGATTCGTTTCATAAAGAATAAAGAAAATTGAAAACGGATTTTATAATACTTACAAAATTGTTTAAACAAGAGATTCAGCCAGAGCCCAGAGCAAAAACTAGCAGAGAGTACAGCAAAAAAGCCACTAATTTCCCACACCCCCTTATCGATGTATTTTTTTCCAATCAAAATTTTTACTAAATTTTTAGGTTATCGGTTATCCATGAAAATGAAATAAATATATGAAATGTGATGACCAATGACCACGCGACGCTACATAGATACTCGCGCGGCAAATTTGAAAATGAACGCAAATTGAATAGTAAATGGCCTCTCTTAAAATCTTTTAATGGAAAATTTTACCCCTCCAGGAAGACATTGTACTTGTGGTAACTTTCCACCCATAATTTAATCAGATAGATGTTCACGGAATAGAACGGTAGTACCTACATTCCTGGAATGTTTTGTGTTGTTAGGATTAAACTTTTATTTTATTTATTCTTGAATATTTCCTATTGTTAAACATTGTAACCAATAATTTACAAATAAGATTTTCATTACATTACATAAAATCAAAAACATGTTTTGGATATTAAACTATATAGTTTATAATTGTAATAATTGTATATACAATTTTGAATTAAGATTTAATCTTTTCGATTTAAACTACAGTAAAACCTGTGTTACCGGCCCCCTGCAAACGCCGGCCACCTGTACTAACGGCCAGTTTAAAAATTCCCCAAACCAATTACAGTAAAACCTGTCAGTAACGGCCACTAAAAATGAAAAAGCTATTGGCCGATATAGAAAGGTGACCGGTATTGCCAGTTTTTGTAGTCTAGATATAATTGGTTTGGGAAATTTTTAAACTGGCCGTTAGTACAGGTGGCCGATTTTATCAGGTGGCCAGTAACACAAGTTTTACTGTATATATAGACTACAAAAACTGGCAATAACGGCCACCTTTCTATATCGGCCCATAGTTCTTTCATTTTAGTGGCCGTTACTGACAGGTTTGACTGTATTTCATTAACGTAAAGTTAACGCGTAAGTTAATATTTTATTGAATTATTTTGCTATTTGATCCCGTAATTGGTATAATGTGTCCAATATAAAATATATAAGCGTTCATAAAACGTCCGTATTTCGTCCAGTATGGACGTCCAAAGGACGTCCAACGTCGGACGTCCAAAGGACGTCCATATTTATTCCTTCCGAAGGACGTCCAACATGGGACGTCCAAAGGACGTCCGTTTATAGTCCATGGACGTAAGGACCAAAAATGGACCTATTTTGGACGTCCAAAGGACGTCGTGTGCTATTAGGGACGCCTCGATTTTAGGTTAGATTCACATTAACCGAGTGGCATTATTGACAGTAGCATTAAAACTAAACGGTTTTAATTGCAAGGCAACCTTGCTTTTATGTAAGATATATGCTCTTGGAAAAGTATAAGATAAAACTATTTGAACAATTCTCTGTCGATAGACCAAATAGTTTTATTTGGATTTCGGCCATGTTGCTTTCTGGAGATACTGAAAGCCATGAAAGATTACAATATAAGGCTTACATAAAAATTATAAATAAGCGACTTAAAGATATAAATTCGATTTATTTTAACATTAAAACATTAAAATTGTAGATAAAATTATTTTTCTTTCAAATTAATATATTTCGGATTTAAATTTTTTTATTAATTTTATTTTTTAATCGCTAAAAGTCAGAAATTTTAGGGCGCGTGAGTTATTTAGACCTATTTTTGTTAACATTATCAATAAAGTTGGGTGCGAAAGTCTTTTTCTACCTTGACAGTCCGAAATAACCAAGCACTTTTTATTATTTTATGGTTATAAATACGTATCTACCTACCTACGATCATAACACATGTAAAAATTTGTTGGCCTATATGGAGTATATGGCTTTAATGAATCATTTAATATGGTAAATTGTCTTTAAAAATCTCCATTTAAGAAACCTTTTTAAGTTAGCTATAAAACTGCCTGCACTTAAACTGCCTTTTAACATGGTTTGAAAAGCACCCTCACAGCAGTTTTAAAACCAGTTGCTTAAGAAAACAAAGTTTTCAGAAGGTTATTATTTTTGGTTTTATTGACCTCTTTCAGAGTGGGTCCTTTTATGCTGAAAGCGGTTTTATTGCAACCTTAAGGTTTACTTAAATATCAAACGGTTTTAATTTTAGTTTTATTCTACAGTTTTAAAGCATCCTTAAAAGACATAAACCCGTTCGGTGCTACTTGGGTACCGTGTTTATTGGGTTGAATATGTCTTGCTATGGTTTCGGTTTCATCTCAGCTTATATATTTTTATGTTTGAACAATTTTTTTTTCTTTAATTCTGAACCTTGTAAAGGGGGGAAATTTTCCTCATTTTCCCTCCCCATAGATCCGCCACTGGCCAGAGGGTATCTTTAACATCTGTTTTATCGGGAACGTGCGTCGTCGAAAATAATTTTTCAAAGTTATATCATGTATGCCATACTATAATCACAATAAAGACAGACTAGAAATAAACAAATCAAGACATGTTGAATGTTACGAGGAGCACTCCCAAATCATAATTTACAGTGTATAATAATTGTAAATACCAAATCATGATTTACAAAATTTAAACATAGTAAATCATCGTTCGGGAGTGCTCCTCATAATATTCAACGTGTCGTGGTTTGTTTATTTCTAGTGCATCTTTATTTAGACCAGGGCTGATCTGTTTTGAGGTGGATGTGAGAGGTGGCATTCGTATTTTTGCAGATAATTTTTTTTTTAATGTTGTAATATTTACAATCTGTCCTCAACTAAGAACAATAGGTAAATTATTTGACAAAAATTGAAAATTTGACCTGTAGAGGGAGATCCAGTGATCACCCTCTTTACATAAATTAAATTAAAACAATTTTAAAATAAGTTTAGTTATCACAGATTATTCGAATCTTCTTGCTAGGTCCACTACTTTGAATCTTTTCAGGCGTCGTACATCATTGTGGTCATCAGTGAGGTTGCTGGCTAACTCGTTTGGATAAGATTCTAGTCTCTTGGAATATTTTTTGTAATATTCCGTTAATACTGTTTTTATGGATGGCACATTGAGGTCTTGCTCTATCACATAGTTTGGCACGTACCAAGGGGCATTCAGCATTGTTCTAAGGACTTTGTTCTGGAATCTCTGCAATATTTCTAGGTTAGTTTGACTGGCTGTCCCCCAAAGTTGAATACCATAGGTCCACACTGGTTTTAATATAGTTTTATATATCAGCAGTTTGTTTTCAAGTGATAGTTGAGATTTACGACCGATGATCCAGTACATTTCTCGAAATTTTATTCCTAGTTGTTTTCTTTTTGTAAAAATGTGTTTTTGCCAAGTTTATCTCCTATCAAGTTGGATTCCTAGGTACTTGACAGTATCGGTTTGTGGGAGTTGCGTTTCATTTAGTGTTACAGATGGACATGTTTGTCTTCTCATGGTGAAGGTTACATGGATGGATTTACTCTCATTCGCCTTTATCTTCCATTTTTTAAGCCATATTTGTATATTATTAAGGTCTTTCTGAAGGGTTCTAGATGCTGTATTTGGATCATGGTGAGAGGCTAGTACAGCAGTGTCATCAGCAAAAGTTGCACACGTTGTTTTGTTACTTGTGGGTAGGTCAGCAGTGTAATGCAAGTACAATATCGGTCCCAAGACACTTCCTTGTGGTACTCCGGCTTTTATTGGTCTTAGGCTTGTGTATTCATTATCCTGCTTGACTAGGAAATGTCGGTTGGAAATATAGCCTTTTAGGATTTGATAAAAAGGATGAGAGAGGTTTTTCTTTAGTTTAAAGAGTATACCAGCATGCCATACCTTGTCGAAGGCCTTACCAATGTCCAGGAATGCAGCAGAACAATACCTTTTATTTTCTAGATCACTTCTGATGTGTTTTACCAGTCTATGTACCTGTTCTATCGTTCCATGTTGTGTTCTGAACCCAAATTGGTGTTGGGGAATTAGTTTCCTTTCTTCTATAACTGGGGATAATTGTTTAAGGAGAAGTTTTTCCAAAATTTTTGATAGAACAGGTAGCAGGCTTATTGGTCTGTATGAAGTCACCTGAGTTTTATTTTTCCCTGGCTTAGGTATGAGAATAATTTGAGCAACTTTCCATTGTTCTGTGATTTTTTATATAGGTAAGTCCATCTGGTAGGGCGATTCCAGGAAGTCATTTATTTCTTCCTCTGTGTCACCATCTTCCATGAGATGTGGCTGGAATACATTAGTGAGGTGATTTGCAAATGCTTCGGCTTTTTCCTTATTATTTCTACACCAGTTTCGCTCTTGGTTTCGTATTGGCGGTATTTGTTGTTTCGGGTGTTTGATTTTTCTCGTGGCCTTCTAAAGGGAATACTCACTATCTGCGTTTGCTGATAAACCTGTAAGATATTCTTGTATTTTGTTATTTTTAATATTATGCAATTGTAGTTTAATTTCCTTGGTGATTTTATTTAATTTCGTCTTGTTCTCAGGTGTTCTTTGTCTTCGCCACCCCTCCTTTATTTTTCTCTTTCTAGCAATCATTTCCTTTATTACAGTTGGGCAATTCTCTTTAAATTCTGTTTGATAGCAGTCAGGGGTAGCATACCAAGCAGCTTCTTGTATAGATTTCTGAAGATTTTCTACTGCTGGGTAGATGTCACTTTCTGTTTTCAATGGGATGTTTATGTCAATTAGTTCATCTAGTTTAGTCTTGAAAATGCTCCAGTCTGTTTTGTTACTGTATAGTGATGGTTGTTTAGTACTGTTTGTTATTTGTGCATACCATGTCGCGATTACGCTAGAGTGGTCAGAGGGTAGATCGTAACAAGATTCTACTTTTGCCAATTTAACATTAATTCCTTTAACAATTTAGAAGTCGAGTAGATCAGGTATTTTTGCATTGTCGGCAGATAAAATTAGGTGACAATTTCCGTAATTATAATTGATTTATGCACCTTCTCAAATATTCCCGAATAAAAAAATTAAAATATTTAAAATTTCGAAAAACATCGATTGTTTTCTACTTTCATTGCTTATAACTTTAAAACGATTAATTCTGATAGATAATTGAATTTTGCATGATATACGATTGGTTTAAAAATTTTAAATTATTACCCTTTCTGCATAATAGCAATAAATACAAAATAAGGGGGCAAAATAAGACTGTTTATATTCAATGTTTTTCAACCACTTTGGTTGCACTTAGAACCTTCGTAATTTGCTTAGAAAATTCTTACAACATACTTAATCCGTCCACCAAATTACATTAAAATCCACATAATAGATTTTGCATAATAATTTTGCAATCTAAATTTTTTTAAAAAATTTCAAATGTTTTAAAAACTTTCTGAACAAAAAGTAGAACGTTTAGAAGCTTGCCAATTTTTTTACATATCAAAAGGCACTCTACCTATCTAATACACTTTACTGAATTAAAATCGGATTATTAAAGCGGTCTCAGCAATGTTTTAAAGTTATGAACAATTTTTTGGCTTATAAACAAATATACATAGTGAGGACGTTTGAGTTGGAATAAATTCATTTTCTCGAGAACGGGCGACTCTGGAGATAAATCCCGAAACAGGTCGATTTTTTATATTCAGATTTTAATTTTTTGGCATATACAGTGATGAGCGCGCTAATAACCGGCAAAATAGCACAAAAGATGGAAAACATATTAAGTTTTGATATAAAAAGAAATGAAACTAGTCGAGCTAGGAAATTTAGCGATATTAACCCATACATTTACATTATATTGACTGTTTCTCACCTTTACACGTATCAGAGGAGTATGGTAACTAAAACTGTCACTGTGACAGTGGTAGTTGCCAAACTCGTGCGACACGTCTAAAGATGGGAAACAATTAATATAATGTAAATGTATGAGAGAAGTTAATTCGGATAACACATGGAGAGCCATAGAGGAAACAATGACGGATACAGTTAAAAAAAAATTAGGTTATAAACAAAAAATACAAAAGAAAAGTTGGATGACTGACGTTATCCTGGCAATGTTCGAAGAAAGAAGAAAACATAAGAACCAAGGGAACCGAGACAAATATCGAGAACAACAACAACGCATAAGAAGAGAGATAAGAACGGCAAAAAATAAGTGGCTAAAGAAAGAGTGTGAGGAAATGGAACAGTTACAAAAACAACATGATGACCACAATCTACATAAGAAACTAAAGGAGGTAGCTGGAATATACAGAAAAAAGAAGTTTTCTAACTTAGAAAATGAACAAGGAAAAATGGCACAAGATGATAGAGAGAGGAAACTCATATGGGAAAAATACATCAAAAATCTCTTTGCAGACGAGAGGCCTAAGATAGAAGTCGTTCAGGAACAAGTGATAGATATTAACAACCTATCTGGTCCCGAGATCACAATTGAAGAAATTACTAGAGCAATAAATACCTCGAAAGACGGGAAAGCAGTTGGACCTGATAAAATTCCTGCTGAGTTACTCAGATCGTTAGATGAAGAGGGAATTACGATAGTCCAAAGATTTTTCAACCAAATCTATAAAGAAGGAAAATTCCCTGTCCAATGGCTTGTATCTACCTTTATTCCTTTGCCAAAAAAGAACAACGCAACAAAGTGTCAAGAGCACCGACTGATAAGTCTGATGAGCCATTCTTTAAAAATATTCCTCAAAGTTCTTCACTACAGAATCTCCACAAAATGCGATAAGGTTATTGGTTGCTCACAATTTGGATTTCGAAAAGGCCTGGGTACCAGGGAAGCACTAGCTGCAACCCAAGTGGTAGCTCAGAACTGCTACGATCAAAGGAAAGATGTAATGATGTGCTTTATAGATTATGAAAAAGCCTTCGATCGAATACAACATCATAAACTCGTACATATACTAAAACAACTCGACATAGATCAAAAAGACATTCGTTGCATAGAGGCTCTTCACTGGAATCAAACAGCTGTCGTCAAGGTGGATAATGAAACAACGCAAGCTCAAAAAATTCTCAGAGGTGTAAGACACGGATGCATTCTCTCTCCACTACTGTTCAATCTATATTCAGAAAGTATCTTCCAGGAAGCTCTTGAGGAATGCGAAAGCGGCATCAAAGTGAATGGTACCTGGGTCAATAATATACGATATGCGGATGATTCGGTCTTAATAGCAAACAATATAGAAGACCTCCAAAACCTTCTTAATAAAATTGGAGAGCATAGCGAGAACATAGGACTTAGCATCAACATAAAAAAGACGAAGTTCCTTATAATCAGCCGTCAATTATGTCAACATCAAAATGCAAGACTAGCATAATATAACAACCAAGATGTAGAGCGCGTAAGAAAGTTTAAGTACCTGGGAACCTGGCTATGTGAAGACTGGATGTCGGATATGGAAATTAAATGTCGGATAGAAAGAGCCAGAAGTGCATTCATGAAATTCAGAAACGTCTTTACGAACTCTGACTTTGACCTAAACCTAAGATTAAGATTCACAAAATGCTATATATGGTCGGTGCTCCTATATGGCATGGAAGGATGGACTTTAAAAATAAACACAATGAATAAGCTAGAGGCATTTGAGATATGGATCTATCGACGAATCCTTAAAAACCGCAAGAATAACAAATGAAGAAATCCTGAGAAGAATTGGTACAGAACGACAACTGATGTGCACAATTAAACAGAGAAAAACGGCATACCTGGGACACATAATTAGAAATGAAAGATATCAGTTTCTGCAAATCTTAATTGAAGGAAAGATCGAAGGAAGAAGGGGAGTGGGCAGAAAGAAAATGTCATGGCTCCGTAATGTCAAACAATGGACAGGACTAAAAAACATAGGAGACCTAATACATACTGCAAGGGATAGAGAAAAATGGTCAAACGTGGTCGCGAACATCCATTAGTGGATTGCATAAGAAGAAGAAGAAGAAATGTATGGGTTAATATTGCTAAATTTCCCAGCTCGACTAGTTTCATTTCGTTTTATCTCAAAACTTAATACGTTTTCCATCTTTTGTGCTATTTGGCCGGTTATTAGCGCGCTCATCACTGTATATCATACTAGTGACGTCATCCATCTGGGTGTATGACCTAATCGATGATTTTTTTAAATAAAAATAAGGGCTGTGTGCTAGTAGCTTATTAGAAAGCTTATTTAATTTTCTATTCATTAATATAGACATTAACATAATTATTTATACAGGGTGCCCAAACAAATTTTTCTAAGTAATTGAGACAAAAAGAAGAAAGTGTATAATTTATTTAATTCGAAATACATTTTACTGTTGTTCTAAAACAGAAAAAAATGTTTATTTGATAAATAACTGAAAATTGAATTTATTCCAACTCAATCGTCCTCACTGTATTAAATATTATCAATTTTTTTTATAAGCCAAAAAAATGTTTATAACTTTAAAACAGTGCTGAGGCCGTTTAAATAATCCAATTTTAGTTCTGTAAAGTGTATTAGATAGGAAGAGCGTCTCTTTATATTTAAAAAAATTAGCAAACTTGCAAAAAATTAGCAAAATGGTCTACTGTTTGTTCAGAAAGTTTTTAAAAAATTTTAACTTTTTAAAAAAATTTAGATTGCAAAATTATTATGCAAAATCTATTAAGTCGATTTTAATGAAATTTGTCGGACGATTTAAGTATGTTGTAAAAATGTTCTAAGCGAATTACGAAGGTTCTAAGTGCAACCAAAGTGATTGAAAAACATTGAACAAAACAGGCTTATTTTGCCCCCTTATTTTGTATTTATTGCTATTTTGCAGAAAGCTTGATCATTTTAAACATATTTAACTGGACGTATATGATACAAAATTCAATTATCTTTATTTTATTTCGCCACGACTTCTTTCCAGAATTAATCGTGTTAAAGTTATAAGCAAAGAAAGTAGAAAAAAATCGATGTGTTTCGAAATTTTTACATGTTTTAATTTTTCAACCAAAACTTTTCGTTTATAAATTCGCAAAGTCTGTGTGTTATTGCGTTGCCGCTACTGCAATACATAGAGCAGATTTATCGATGAATTCTTATGTAGTTTTGTCTTCTGAATCCTAATCTGAAAACGGCATTTCGATATCTCTCACCGTCTTCGGGATAATCGACCTCAAAATCTAAAATGTGACGTCACAATCCTTTTATTTTCTGCTGACACACTAAACGTCAGCTAAAATTGTTGCTAGTAAGTAGGCTAGTTTTTTAATCTGAATTTGTTAAGCAAATCGTAGGTTATTTACATTATTTGAGTTTGACACTACGTGAATGTCAAACTAAATTGTAAATCAATGACATTTGATAGCGAATTTAATTATTATATAAAATAAATACGATGTTCAAAAATATAATTTAAGTATATTTTGAAAGCAATAATTTATTAACAATTTTAAAAAGGTTTATACAAGTATACGGCCTCCCTTTTAATGGGAGTACCTAATGATATAATGGACTGTTCCATTTGTTATGAAATGAAAATTGTTGTTATAGTCGGTTCGCTAAACTCACACACAACTGGCTAGTGATTTTAGTAGGTATTTTTTTTGTTTTTTATTACTAATTTAGTAATTATTAACTGTTTAGTAATTATTTTTTTTTGCCAAATTGGTAAAATTACTGACTAAAATCACCAGCCAGTTGTGTCTGAGTTTAGCGAACCGACTATATGAAATGTTGTTTGGAATAAAAAATTATGGTTTGATATGTGGAATTACATCCTTCTAATGGAAAAAAATATTTGAACATTTTTCTCAAATTATGGATACCAACAACAACTTCATTTATAACTCTTTTATTTTTAATTTGACGAAGGAAAGTTATTATTCATAAAAAGCTCTTCATGGTCTAAGATTTATGATGCAACTATCATATATCAAATTTTATTAATTTTATACGAGGCATATAAAAAATATGAATTTCGATCAAGAGTAAAGTACCTTTATAATTCACAACATTTAAATTAGAATGATCTAATTGCACATTAAAACATTCTTTTTAATTCTAAACAACTTTTGATAATAGCAATTTTCCATATTATGAATTAAATATGTAAATAAACAAATTTTTCGTTATGATAATGCTCTAATTTTCAGCTTCTTTATTAATGTTCCGGGCATATTTGAGGAGGAGCATAAGTCAATTATTATTATTGAAGCTGTCACCTAACTTTATCTGCAAAAATCAGAATGCTACCTCGCACCTCCAAAAATAGACGTTTTCCGCCCTGGTCTAATTGTGATTTTAATCATGAACATTTCAATATCATATTCATTTATATAATATATTCAAAATATTCGTTTTACAATTTTCGAAATAAAATAAATATGGTCAAAACGATATGAAGTGAAACTGATATTTCACTTTGCCCTATTTATTAACATTTCGCAATGCCCCAAATGGATTTAAAAGCAACTCTTGTCCAGTAAATTTTTTAACCCTATCCTAACAATATATATTTTCTATAAAAGATAGTTAAGTATAATATTTTTGTGTGTTGCTTTCAAAAATATGTTTCTCACTCACCTGCAGATTTTACAAATAGTCGCCAAAAATGTATAAACAGTGATATTTTTAATAATATCGACAGACGACCGCCACAAAATGGTCGATAAGCACGTAATACTTCTAAACATTGACTGGATTGTAAACAGTGGTGGCTCCGTTCGCGGAAGAATTTGAAAATGTGCTATTTCGCTTTAGCCCACTATTTCACTTTACCCTTCCCACCCCTAC
The DNA here is from genome assembly GCF_917563875.1 of Diabrotica virgifera virgifera. NCBI lineage: Eukaryota > Metazoa > Arthropoda > Insecta > Coleoptera > Chrysomelidae > Diabrotica > Diabrotica virgifera. The sequence continues at coordinate 112,785,200 of NC_065451.1, read as the reverse complement.
ACATTGGTTGATAGGTGACTGGTCTGGTGACTGTGGTGAGTCTAGTAGTTATGCTCTTCCATATGCTTAGGTGGCTATAAGCGTCAAAGGATCTTATCTTCGCACTCTCCACTGGTATTATAAAGCCTCTTCTTCTTCCTTTATATAAAAAAATTTTGAATAATTTTTCGTATTTTCTGCCCTAACATTATCAGAAACACAGATCTGCTAAAGAAGACCGAACAAAAGAAGGTAGAAAATGAAATAAAATCTAAAAAGTGGTGTTGAGTCGGTCACTCACTCCGAAAAAATAGCTCCAGTATTGCAAACACAGTTCAAGGAGTTGAGTGAGATCGTCAAGTAAAAATAAAAAGAGGTCGTCCAGTACAAACTTGGAAAAAATCCATCATAGACAAGCTAAGAGGTCAAGGATAGCAGGTCAAGGTCAAGGAAAGCAACAATTATAGTAGGGGAGGAAAGTATGCTAAATTTTCAGTTACTCGAGCGTTATGAACACCTATTGGGTTGTGAAGAGTAGGCCCTAAAACCAAAAAAGTTAAGTAAAGTTTTCCTTAAAGTGGGGGACATTCCATTTTTTAATTTAATGTTCCATTTTCAACAATAGCTTTTCCGATTATAGCGCCATCTATCCATGATTCCAAAAAATGTCTCTAATAAAAGTTACTTATTTTTACGTAAGAAATCCAAATCTGCAATAAAAAGTGGAGGCTCCTATTTAATATTTTAAAGTAACATCCCAACCTACCTCTGTGGGGGTCGTGTTTCGTGTCACTCGATAGATTTTTCCAAAAGTATTCAATACGTGTATTTTGCAGTTTTTCGATCTGACGCTTATTTCTCGAAATATTCTCTTTTTTTTGTGAAACTTTGTGACTCACTCTATTCCTTACTGTTCTGCATGTACTTAACTTAACTTATCTTAATCTGACGATTTCGAGTTTTCTAAGAATAGATTTTTTTTCGGACCCCCCTTAACGAACTCCCCTGTATTAAGATTCAATATATGGTAGAACTACATGTACAGGGTACAAGGTTTCTCCCAATTCATAATCTGACCCACTCAAGTAACTGCAAAAATCCCCGCTTGGGCTCTCCTACCATTATAAATAACGACGGAAATATAAATCGCTAAACAGAACAATACAAAACTCATGTTTTTTATCATGAGCATAAAACCTCTGACTATTAGAAAAAGCTAACACTAAAACACTAAAAAAATTTTGACAAATCAAGAAAAAGCTCGTCGCTATTCTTATTTCTGTTTACACCAAGTTGTTTAAAATTCCAGTATAGAAAGTTCCACCCATTCGTTTAATATGTGCCAAGTAATTGAAAGCATCTTCAAAAGCTTTTACTGTTGGTTGTTAAATTTTACAATAAAATGTTTTATTGCGAAGTATTAAAGAACGAACTGGAAGTCTGTGTTTTATAGAGCAACAAGGTATTAGGGTAAAAGTTTTAAATATATACGGAACAACTTACAATAGATAAATCAAAATTAAATTACAGCTTTCCTTTGTTATATTTTACACGACAAGATGGAGTATTATCGCAGAATATTAGTCATAGAAAGAAAAGAAGTTGTAAGAAACGATAATTGTAGCTACTCTAAAATGAACTGTAATGATCTTTTCCTGAAAAGTGTTTCAGCGATAATAATTGTCAATGAAGACTTACTTTAGAACAAAGTTTTACATTGTCAAATAGCATATTATTTTTTGTAGTGTTCTATTCGATAACGTAAGATACGTAATATTTTAATGAATACAAATTGAAGACGGTGAGCCCGTTATATCACTTTCGATAGGCTACAAACCACTCAGAATAAACTAAAACCAAAAAAAGGTTAAACTTGCATATAATGTATGCGGAGTTTTAATTTTAGGTTTATATCTGTGAGTTCGACTTCATTTTAAAGTCCCCAAAAGAAGACCCCAGAGAAAAGTCATGCTCTAAATCCATCAAAAATCAATGACTTTCAACAAAACCTAGAAGATGCTCTTTCTTTAGACCAAGTAGATAGTGACCCTGAGAGCACTTAGATCTATCTCAAAGATAAGGTAATCGAGGCTGCAAAAGACTGTGAGGCAGCGGTTTCCACTGGCCGTAAGCCATGGATATTCGATAATACGTGGACTGTGATTCAACGCAGAAAAGAACGTAAAACTAGATACGGAACAAACGATGAATACAGAGCGTTATCGAGAGAAATCAGAAAACAGTGCCGCAAAGATAAAGCTGATTACATCTCTCAAATATGCAGAGAGATAGAGGAACATGGCTGTCGAAATGAACCGAGGGACTTATTCCAGAAGATCAAACTTCTTACTAGAGAATTTAAACCTCAAACGTGGTCTGTAATAGATAAGGAAGGTAATTTAAAGACTGATACTGATGAAATATTGGAAACATGGCGAAACTACTGTGGCGAGCTATATAAAAATAACGAGGTATCAGCAGAAAATCAGTGGCCTTCTGACTACCCTAGAGAACCTACTGTCTTACTCGCTGAAGTCAAAGATGCAGTTAAATCACTAAAGAGAAATAAATCCCCAGGCATTGATTCAATACCATGTGAAAGACTACAGTTACTAGGTGACAAAGGATTACATATCATCCATTCTATCTGTGTCGCTGTTTGGAATTCAGGAAAATGGCCATCTGATTCTTCTTCTTTGAGTGCCTCTCCTATCGGAGATTGGATATCATTAGGGCGATTCTAATTTTATTTACTGCTGTTTTGAACAATTCGTTAGTGGTACAGTCAAACCACTCTCTCAAATTTCTCATCCAGGACATTCTTCTACGGCCTGGATTTCTTCGTCCTTGGATTTTTCCTTGCATTATATTTTGTAGGAATGTGTACTTTTGTCCTCTCATCAGGTGGCCTAAGTATTCAAGTTTTCTCTTTTTTATACTCCGTAGAACTTCTGGCTCGTTATTTATTCTGCGTATTACTTCTTCGTTTGTAATTTTATCCACCCAACTTATTCGTAGTATACGGCGGTAGCACCACATCTCAAAGCTTTCAAGATTTTTAATATTCCTCTGTTTAAGAGTCCATGACTCAACACCGTAGAGCAAAGTACTGAATACATAGCATTTTAACATTCTAGTTCGTAGATGAATACTAATATCACGATTACAAAATATTTTTTTCATTTTTATAAAAGTAGACCTGGCAATTTCAATACGTCTTTTTATCTCGTGATTTTGGTCACCTGTTTCATTGATAAGGGTTCCCAAGTATTTGTATTCGTTTACTTTTTCAAGTTGTGTACCGTTTATTGTGATACTAGTGTCATTTATTGGATTCTTATTGAAGGTCATATATTTGGTTTTTTTGACGTTCATCCTTATGCCGTAGTTATTACATATCTCATTCATAGTTTCAACTAAATGTTGTAGATCTTCCGCTGTTCTTGCCATTATCACAGTATCGTCAGCATATCGAATGTTATTGATAACTTCTCCATTGACTATTATCCCTTCGTTTGCATATGAGAGAGCTTCTTGGCATATTTGTTCGCTGTAGATATTAAATAAGAGCGGTGACAATATACAACCCTGTCGTACTCCTCTACGTATTTCTATTTCGTCCGATGTTTGTTCTTCTATTTTTATATTAGCTCGCTGATTCCAGTACAGATTTAATATTATTTGTATGTCTCTGGTGTCAATGTTCTTACTCTCCAGGATTTCTTTGAGTTTACTGTGGCGTACTTTGTCAAAGGCCTTTTCAAAGTCTATAAAGCAGGCGTGTACCTCTTGGTTAATCTGATTGGTGTACCTCAATTTATATCCCACTACACAAAAAAGGAACTACTACCAGATGTGAAAACTACCGCACACTGTCACTAATAACACATGCTAGTAAAATCTTGTTGCATATCATCAAAAACAGATTAAAAACCCATCTACATTACCAAATACCTCAGGAACAAGCGGGATTTGTAAAGGGTAAAGGTACAAGGGAACAAATCCTGATCCTGAGGCAACTCATTGAAAAGTCTAGATAATTTCAAGTACCTATGATTATATGCTTCGTTGACTACCAAAAGGCATTTGATTGTGTAAGCTGGATAAATCTGTGGTCAAATTTAATAGAAATGGGCGCACCAATGCACCTGGTGACACTTATTAAAAATCTGTACCAGTCTAATATAGCGACAGTACGACTAGATCAGAAGTTCTCAAACCAATTCAAGACCGAGAGAGGTGTTAGACAAGGATGCGTGTTGTCACCTGACTTATTTAACATTTATGGTGAACATGTCATGAGGATGGTTTTAGAAGGATGGGCCGGTGGAGTGACAGTAGCTGGTAGGAAAATCTCCAATTTAAGATTTGCTGATGACACAACACTTATAGCAGCAAATGAGCAAGAAATGTTTGATCTTCTGCGAAAAGTTGAGTACAAAAGCAATAAAGTTGGTCTGAAAATCAATAAAGCTAAGACAAAAATAATGGTGGTCGACATATATGACACTATTCAACTGACTAACATATTAGAGGAATAGCAGATAGTAAACACCTTTGTCTATCTCGGGTCTAGTATAAGTGACGATGGTAACTGTGAAGCAGAAGTTCGGAGACGTATTGGTATGGCAAAAAATGTGATGAGTCGCCTAACAAAAGTTTGGAAAGACAGATCTATCTCTCAAAATATCAAGATGAGACTGGTGAATGCCCTTGTATTCTCAATATTTCTATACGGAGCAGAGACTTGGACTCTTTGCGCATGCGAACGCCAAAAAATTGAAGCCTTTGAGATGTGGTGCTGGAGAAGAATGCTGCGCATACATTGGACAGCTCATAGGACAAACGTTTCCATTCTAAACCAACTCAATATTAAAAAAGGCTGTCCACAATATGTCTGCAACAAATTCTGAAATTCTTTGGTCACGTGGTTCGCAGAGGTGACGACAGTTTGGAGAGATTAATTGTTTCTGGAAACGTTCCGGGGAGAAGATCAAGAGGACGATCACCAACTAGATGGTCTGACCAAATAAAGCATTCAGCTGGAAACTCATTCTGCGAAGCTCTTAGAGCAGCTGAAAATAGAGACCAATGGAGAAACATTGTTAGGAATATTGGAAGAAATCACGATCCTCAGTAATGGGGAAACGACAGGAGAGAGATCTGTGAGTTTGATCAATGTGTGCTATCGGTAATGACGTATGGAGCAGAGACACTGACTCTAACCAAGGCAACAGCGTCGAAAATTAGGGTTGCTCAAAGGCGCTTGAAAAGGTCCATGCTGGGCGTAACCCTATGGGATATAATAAGAAATAAAGATATCAGACAAAGTACCGCTATCACAGATATTATAGAACTTGTCACCAAGCTCAAATGGAACTGGGCAGTACACGTCGCCATGCTGAAGGATTCAAGATGGACACAGAAGCTAATGAAATAGGTGGAGGCCATGAAACTACAAGAAGAAGAAGAAGCTAATGGAATGGAGACTAAGAGAAGTAGACAAGGGCGCATCTGTAAAAATATTAGTACATTTGGACGTTGGGAGGTGACTCAAATTTTTTTGCAGAAATTGCTTGAAAATAATTCAAGTAATAATATTTGAGTTATCCTCCCTCTCAAAAAGGTCCGGAACATTGTTTAAATAATCATAATGTCAAAAAATTAAGGAAAAATTCGATTTTTTTCTTCGTTTTTTGATTATAACTTTAAAGTATTCATTTCCGAGAAAAGTTCTATTGACATAAAAGTTGCGTAACTACATTTCCTACAATATAAAGTTAGTTGAAAATTTAAAAAATAGTCACCCTTGTTGCCAAATAGCAATATTTGGGAAAAAACGATACAAAAACAAGTAGTCGCATTTTACGTTTTTCAACCATTTATGCTACACTTATGACCTTCATATTTCACCCAGAAAAAATATATAATACAGTTAAACAACACTGTAAATTTCATTAAGATCGGTTCAATAGATTTTGCAAAATAAATTTTGCAATCCAGCTTTCGCAAAAAAAATTCATTTTTTGAAACTCTTACAGGACTGAAAATAAAGCAGATAGCAAGTTGAAATTTTTTTTTGCTTATAGAAATATTCTGTACCTTTTATTTGCAATTTGCAAAACTAAAATCGATGAACCACCACGGCGTCAGGAATTTTTTTAAATAAACATTAATTATTGGTGTTGCGCGCAGGACACCGGATAGTTTGCTCTGATTGGGCATTCCACTGACCTTTGATAATTATTGATACATTTTAATTTTTATTACATTTCGATATAAGTTTGTTTATTGCAAAATAAAAACACATACTCTATCCTTTGAAATAACACTTTTTTTATCAAAAACTTTGTTTGTTCATATATTTTAACTTGAGAATAAAAGTTTATTATTTTTAAACACATACAATTGTTTAAACAATATTTCACAAACAATAATAAATTTAGTTTGAATTTTGTGGAATTAAAATATTAAAATATAACAAAATATAGAGTAAGAAAATAATATATTAGATGAAGATTGGAAGAAATTTTGGTGGAAATCAACTTCATGTGAATCGAACACCGCTGAACTGCGCGTAGCACTAATAATTAATGTTTATTTAAAAAAATTCCTGACGCCGTGGTAGTTAATCGATTTTAATTTTGCAAATTGCAAATGAAAGGTACAGTACACTTCTATACGCAAAAAAAATTTCAACTTGCTATCTGCTTTATTTTCAGTCCTGTATCATTTTGAAAAAATGAATTGTTTTTGCGAAAGCTGGATTGCAAAATTTATTTTGCAAAATCTATTAAACTGATCTTAATGAAATTTACAGTATTGTTTTACTGTATCATAAAGTTTTTTTGGGTGAAATATGAAGGTCATAAGTTTAGCATAAATGGTTGAAAAACGTAAAATGCGAATACTTGTTTTTGTATGGTTTTTTTGGCAATTATTGCTATTTTGCAACAATGGTGACTATTTTTTTAAATTTAAACTAATTCTATATTGTAGGAAATTTAATTACGCAACTTTTATGTTAGTACATCTTTTCTGGGAAATGAATACTTTAAAGTTGTAATCAAAAAACGAAGAAAAAATCGAATTTTTCCTTAATTTTTTGGACTTTTTTGATTATTTAAACAATGTTCCGGACCTTTTTGATAGGGAGGAAAACTCAAATATTATTATTTGAGTTATTTTCAAGCAATTTCTGCAAAAAAATTTGAGTCACCTCTCAACGTCCATCTCAAAACAGATGGGCCCTGGACTAAAGATAAACGCAGTAGAGGAAGGATGCCTACAAGATTGACAGATGATATCAGGCGGATTAGTAAAAATTGGCAACAATCAGCACAAAACCGTGAAGTGTGGAAACAATTGGGGGAGATCGATGTCCAGCGCTGGACGTAAATTGATTGGATGATGATGATCTGTGAGTTTATATATTTGCGAGTAAAATATAATAGGCCAATTAAGTTAGATTTTTTTTGGACATAACTCTACAGACGGGTCTGCAGTACGTGTCGTATGAGACATTACAAAAAGACTCTCATCTAGGGATTCATCAATTTTTTAGTGAAACAACAATAATTGTTAAATATACAATCAAAACGTCAAACTTATTTTTTTTGCTCATCACTTAATTGTTATTTATGATTTAAGTGTTAAAAGTACACGTTTAAGGCACACATGTGAAACTCGCTGTCACTAATTCTGCAATTCACATGAGTGCCTTAAAAATGTACTTTTTAACACGCATATCATACAATATTTTTTCTACAAACGTAATTACAGGACAATATCTACAAAAACTTTTACTTGAACTTGACTGACATTCTATTTTTACATTTTTTTTGACATTACATCAAAATTTCCCATACGGTCAATACGAACTGCAGTGCCTTAAAAATTTTAAAGCACTAGTGCCTTAAAGTAGCATTTCTAACGCTCGTATGGAGTGCTAAAAATTGCATTTTTAACACGGTTGTATAAAAAACTTGATTACTTAGAGATTTGGCGTCAACAGACAACTTACTTAGAAAAAAATATACACAAAATGAGATAATATGCTAAATTAAAATCGGTTAATAACCAAAAAAAAGTTTATACAAAACGAACGACAAAATCTATGTTTTTGAATACTGTTAATGTATTAAATTATTATTAGTATGTGTTAATAAGCATTAACTATTTTAATATAAATTAAATTTTGTTTAAATTTACCCGCACTTGAAGGTATTATCGTACTTAAATGGTGCACAAAAAGTGGACCAGATCTGTTGAACAGTTTTTGCCAAATTGAATTTATTTTTTTTTGAAAAACGAGGTAATTTTTCATAAGTATTATAATATAAGATACTAAGTATTATAATGACCAAGTTACTTATGAATAATATAAATAAGTTAAAATGGAAGGTCAGATCATTAATCGAAACAAATAAAATTGATTATTTGGAAGGCCTTAGTGGTCGGGTTAGTAATGAAATTATCGATCGAGTTAGCAAATACAAATATTTAGGCACTTTTATAAATGAAGACAACGATAGCTCAGTAGCAATCAAAATAAGAATAGAAAAAACCAGATCCATATTCACTAAAATGAAGAGGGTGTTCTGTGGAAGAGATTTGAGCCTTGAAATGAAACTTCGCCTGATGAGATGTTACGTACTTTCTGTGCTGTTCTACGGAATGGAGTCATGGACGATGAAAAAGATTGATATCAAAAAATTAGAGGCATTTGAACTGTGCATGTATCGCAGAATCTTGAGAATATCATGGACGGAAAGAGTCACAAACGTCGAGGTCTTGAGAAGAATGAATAAAGAAAAGGAAATCATATTTACGATCAAAAAACGAAAACTGCAATACTTGGGACACATTACAAGAGGCGAAAGATATGAACTGCTTCGAATAATTATGCAGGGGAAGATAGCAGGAAAATGGTCCATAGGAAGAAGACGAAACTCCTGGCTAAAGAATCTGCGGGAATGGTATAGCTGTAGCAACAACGAATTGTTTCGGTCAGCAGTTTCGAAAATACGTATAGCCCTGATGATTGCCAACCTTCGGAACGAAGATGGCACTTGAAGAAGAAGTGGTCGGGTATCAAACAAATTCGGGTAGCAAATTCTGGATGTAATATGCATATGAAAATTTGCTTGACTTTTAATAAAATTTAAAAATTTTCTGGTCACAATCACATTATATCCTATGCATTTTGGACCAATTCGGTCAAACAAATTGAACATCCAAAATTAATAATTTTCTTTTCTTAATCATCCAAAAAGAATATTTGACAATAAATATAACTCAATTTATTTAGTTTTTAACTATATAAATAAAATATTTAAATATATAAATAAAATCGATATAAATAGTTAATTAAATAACATCACTTTATATATAACAAACAATCACTGTGGTTCCTATTACCAGCTCCCCTCAAGATCCAACCAACTTATTAGTTGATTGCAGTTAAATCCATCCTAGCCCCCAACCTTCCTTTTAGCAACAACGGAGCAAAAGTATGACAGTGTTTACTACTAAAATCATCCCTTATATCGGAATGTAAATTTAACTTATACATGACATACTTTGTTACCACTGCATATGGATATGTATATTATATGTGTACTGTACATATTATGAGGGTTATACTCGTATGTGTGCAATCATATAATATATGGGTTATATGGGTAGGTATATAATATATGGCAACCCATATTATGGGTTTATATAATATACTTTTAATATTTTTAAATCATCATTATTTGATACACACCAGGCAGCTTAACTAATTCTGGCTTTTATCTGTAGCATGTAATTTACTTTTAACCGGGACCTGAAGATTTTGTGCAAAGTATTGACAGCGAAACCGGTCGTCCAATGTAAATAAATTGATTGTAAGAACGTTTTTTATTGATTTCATTACTTATTTAGTATGGACTCCCACATGCAACACATTCATTATTAGTCTAACATATTTTTTAAATAAAAATGATATTGACATTGCCTTGTTGAGTGAGACGTGAGTGTCGTAAACATGATAAACAATATATTCTTATAAATAATATAATATAATATAAGTGTTATAAGATACATAGTTCGTCGTGACCCATGTGACGGTTCTGCAGGAGTGGCTATACTTATAAAATCTATAAATCGTTTTGAAAAAATTTGTATTACATAAAATTTTAATAACGATATCCTTTCTTATGGAATCAATTTCAAATATAATAACTGTGATATATTTTTTGGTTTAATTGAAGGCATTAACCATCAAATTATTAATGCCAATGATACACTTGACTTAATTGTTCTTAATAATGGCAAATTAACCTTTTTGACCTACCCGGGTGTGGCTCAATCTGGTCTTGCTATTACTTTGTACTCTCCTGATTTATCAAAAGAAAAGAAACGTCTTAGCTGACGCAAATGAATCTTTCTTCCGTTAATTAATAAATAAAAGCAAGAAAAATGGAAAGGAAGTAAACTCTATGTACAAATCATCTTAATGATTGAATGGCTTGATTGAACGTTTTTTGACAAAATAGCACCTACGTCAGACTGCTATAAAAATTAAAATTTATCCTATAATTTCAACTTACTTTTTTCTAAATCCATTTGGCGCAGTGTTTGACTTAAATATAGCGAAAAATGATTTAATTGATATTTCAATGCTATTCTTTTCAAAGATAAAGAAATTGATATAATAAGCAGTTATTGTCACAATAATTCTTAATCCGAGACAAGTAGCACCTAAAAGGTTCCGTCAATATTCGCGGTTGTTCGTTTTGTCAACACGTCAACTTGAAGTAATAGTACTTGTGGAGAAACAAGTCATTTGCGGGATGATTGCGGAATGGGGGAGACAAATTCGACCTTGGCGGCAAAACGACCGGAGTACGAGAGTTCTCTGGTTAAACTAGATAAAGATCCCAACTTGGTGCAATTATATAGACCCATATCTTTGATGTGTTTGGAAATGGATCGGCCACACTTTAAGGAAAGACCAAAGCAGCATAGCAAGACAAGCACTTGAATACCAACCAGAGGGAAAAAGAAAGAGGGGCAGACCAGACAACAGCTGGAAAAGAACAACAACGAGAGAACACGAAAAAATTGGACTAAGATGGGGCGAAGTCAAAAAGAGAGCAAAAGATAGAAGAGAGTGGAGGGAATTAGTTCACAATTTATCCAGAGAATAAAAACAAAAGAAGATGCGCTGTCCCGGCCAGACAGCAATCTTACACTTTTGGCCAAGAAACGCATAAGCGCCCAATACTCCACAAGGAGGGATGGAACGAGAGATATCTTTGATGTGTGCTTTGAAGACTTTATAAAGGATTACCAATGTTAGATTAGGATGGTGGAGAAGTCATAATAAATTAGATTGTCAAAATCGATTATCTTTAAAAAAAAAAAGAAAAAAAGGGTTGGTTCTCTTGATTATATTAGTACACTTATGGTAAATATAAACTATATTTATTCCAGAAAGAATAGGGAACTTGCACTAAAAAATTTTTTTGCATAAAATTGTTAATTTATGTTTAAAAATGTTATATTCAAAATATTACGTCTAAACAATGAATAGTGTACGTACAATATCTGATCAAAATTCCGCGCCTAAAATTTCCGTTTCAAACAACTTCAAAAGCGCGAGCTTGGGTCTGACGTCACAGGCCACATTTATCGTTTTCGCCCGTTTGCTTTGAATGCAGTTTGCCATTGCCAGTTGTGCGTGTCGAATAACTGTGACATTTGCTCGGTATTTATGTTATTGTATTTAGTGTAGTTTAGTGTATTTAGTGTGTAATATACTTTATCAAAATGGAAAACAAATCTGCGCAATATAAGTACTATATAGTGCCTGGATGCACCTGGATGCATCAAAAACTTCTTTTTTATGAAATTACTTTTGTCGTTTCTTGTGTTGAAAAAAGAAACAAATAACTTAAAAATAAACAAAACTTAGTAATAAAAGTAAGAGTAACTAAAAAGTATTGGTGCTACTATAGTATGCGGTCTACAGTCATGTTTCTACTATAGCTTGCGGTCTACCGAGGGATGCTGTGTGAGTATACCCTATTCCACGAACATACGCCTGTTTTGGATTATTTCAACAACGAATATTTTACTGTGCAAAATAAGAAGAACGAAAGTAAATTGCAAATTACATTGTTGTTTATTGGAATAATTATTAGCGCCATTTACTTTCGTACTTCTTATGTTGTACAGTAAAATATTCGTTGTCGAAGTAATCCAAAACAGGCGTATGTTCGTGGAATGGCCCATATAAACTGAGATGATAAAGATATTAACTTGTAAAATTACAATAATAATTCTTCTTATTTATGGGCATTATTAACTTTGTAAAGAAGGGTTTTGTTGGCTATCGGTACGTCTGATAATCACCATAATCTTTTCTCAGAAGGCTTTGAACACAATAATGAAAGGCTCCAGTAGGTACTAATAAACATTACAATCAAATATAATAAACTTCATAAAAATTTAGTTTCTTTATTATTATGCAAATTACACCGTAATCTTTTCCAGGATATACGAAATCCTTCGATTAGAGTTAGGTAGATGAAACCCACGGGGAAAACCGTTTACTATAATACATATAATGGTACCAATTTCAGTTTGAAACTAAGCTGATTGGGGAACTACTTACAATATATAAGATGAACATAAATAATACGTAGGAATTTTCAATTAAAGACGATTAAAATGAACTGTTGTAATTAATCGCTTTCTTTTGAAAACCCCTCGTGAGTAATAATACTTATACGTTATAAACACATTAGTAATTTCTAAAGATTTATAAATTTGACTTTAAAGTAAATAAACTGATTGTAGAACTATGCAAGAATACAAATAATAGCTGGTAATATCCATTTAAATACGATTAAAATGTAATACACCCGTAATACCTAATCGTAGACGTAGATGACTGTGGCCTCTGACGTCAGACCAATAGAAGGACGTTCAAGAGCCTCCTAAGATATTTGAATTTTATAGCATTTTCAAAGCGCCGTAATTAGCGTACGGGTTAAAAATATTTGTTTTTTTCGCATGCAAGCGTTTTAAGATCATGTTACCTTATGTTTTTTAATATTAATTAATATTTAAAAATTTATGCAAGTTCCCTATTACCTTTCTGCCCTTTTCATGGACGTATGAGAATATGTGATTCCCCATTTTAAATGACATTGTATTTAAAAAAAAATCGTCCCTTATGTCATTACGCCAAAGCTGATGACAGAATGTCCAACAAATAATTTGTTCGACTTTTATTTTAAGATTGATTTCCCAAATGGAAATCGAAACGTCAAAATAAACGTTTGTTTATGAAATTGTGGTTAATTTCCATTAAAGATAGTAAACTAATTTTTGAAGTTTTTCTATAATTTGATCATATCTTCTGCTTCTTCATGTGCTTCTAACTACTCACTATTCTTGGATGATATATGTGCCGAGTATAAATTTGAGTTTAACATTTATGATGGTAAGGAAAACCTATATAGTACCATTTTCTAGTGTTCTAGAATCCATTTCAGATTCTAAAACTCAGGTCAAGTCCATATTGGTAGATTTCGCAGATAATATTTGACCGTTATATTCGCTATACTGGGTTCAATACCAAAGACGAACTAGAGGCGATTAATCCCTATCATTCCTTTGGCCTAGCCCTAATTTGATTACTATGTCGTTCAGATGAGTGACTGCTTTCGTGTTTCCTATTTTTGCATTCCTGTCTTCTATTATTTTAATTGGTCCTTTCTTTTCTGATAAAAGATTGATTCACCATCCGATCTAATGACCAACAAAAATGGCAAAGATAAATGGACGATTTGTTCAACAAACATGTAAGAAGATGAACAATAAATTAGGATAGAAATCTTACTACCGTTTAGAGTAGAGCGTTTTAAGCAACGTAATAAATTACACTTCGAAGGACCACCTACTAACGTGGGAAATAAAGAATACAATCATTAACTCTCTCTCTCTCTCTCTTCAATCCTGACCCCCGGAGGGAGTGTAGTGGTCGACGTGATGTCGTGTATTGTCCGTCTCCAAAGATCTCTGTCTCTGGTCATTTCTTTTAACTCATGCATAGGTCTTTTGCATATTCCTGTAATCTTATCGATTCATCTTGTTGGGGATCTTCCTCGTGATCTTCGGCCTTCCACCTTTCCTTGTATAATGAGTCCTTCCGTGTTTTCTGTGTTGGCTCTCATAACATCTCCAAAGTATTTTAATTGTTGGAGATGGACTTTACTGGAGAGCCGTTGGCTAACTTTTAGCTCTCTTAAAATCGAATTATTTGTTCTATGGTCGGTCCAAGGAATTCGTAGCATTCGTCTCCAACAGAACATTTCAGTGGCGTCTATCTTTCTTCTTTCCGAATTTCTCAGGGTCCAAGATTCACATCCGTAAGTCAGTATTGGGAATATTAAGCAGTTGATCAACCTCATATTTAACGCTCTTGAAATTTGACAGTCCTTCCATATTGTGGTCATTTTTGCTGTGGCGACTTTTGCTAGATCACATCTACGTTTTACTTCCTCCTGTAGTGACCCTGTGTTTGTGATTAATGATCCCAGATATAAGTATGAGTTCACAACCTCAAACCAATCAATTGTGGTTATATGTGGATGATTGTTATGTAGTCTATCCACTATCATGATCTTTGTCTTTGATATGTTTAATTGCAGACCAAATATTTGACTTTCGTTTTCAACCAGTCGTATAAGATCAATCAGCTCTGCTTGACTATTTGCAAGAAGGGCTGTGTCATCTACGAAACGTAGGTTGTTTATTTTATGACAATTTATTGAGATTCCTTTTTCCCATCCTTCAAGTGCTCTTCTCATAATATGCTCTCCAAATATATTGATTAATTGTAGCGATAGTATACATCCCTGTCTGACACCCCGTTCTGGATGAAATTCGTTTGAAAGTGTGTCAAGCACTTTAACTGATCCAGTAGTGTGTTCGTATAGTTCAGTTATAAGCGAAATAAGGTGTTGGGGTAGGCCCACTTCTTTTAGTATTTGCCATAAGTGTCTCCACTTGACCCTGTCGAACGCCTTACGATAATCTATAAAGCATATGTACAGTGGATTATTGAATTCTTATATTTAACAGGTGTTCTCTAGTACCCCTACCTTTGGTAAATCCAGTTTGCTCTTGTGGAATTTCTCTTTGAAGGAAATTTTTTAGTCTCTCGTTGATTATATGTAGCATTATTTTGCTGGCATGTGATATAAGAGAAATAGTTCTATAATTGTCGCATTTATGGAAGCTGCCTTTTTTATGAATTGTGGTTATTGTAGATTTTGTCCAGTCTTCAGGCCATTGTTTTGAATGCCATATTTGGTTACAGAGTAGATGAAGTAGTTTTACGCCAGTTTCTTCTGTGGCTTTGAGCATTTCTGCTGTTATCATATCTGGACCTGGTGCTTTATTATATTATATCATTAACAAATATGTAATTTAATTACTAACTTTGTTACTATAAATAAATTAAGATTTGGTCAAAATTTTAGTGTAAATTTCTTACATTTAAACCGACGATTTAATGTCAAATTTACACTAGTCCGGAACACACCACACGAGAGCACTGTTGCAGTTTAAATGTCACTAATTTCAAGATGAACCACGGATGTTTTCTTTGGTATTAATAACCTTAATGAATAATAAGCGTTTGTGAAACTTGTAGCTTTTAAACTATAAGCTAGATACACAATTACTATATTATCACATACGCGAGAGTTAAGAACTCTAAACAATAAATGCAAAAAATACATTATTTATTATAAAAAATTGTATTACGACGAGTTTTCGCTGCGTTTGTATGTAATGATATTCTAGATGCTTTCTTTTAAAAATTATTATTATTTTTACTTCTAGGTTTTGCATTAGATTGAAATATGTTTAGATGATTTAAAACAATATTCCGCTTTTGCAAAAATTGAAAAATCTCAAAGTAGATGGTAGTCCGTTTCGATTGCGTTAGTTTTCAAAAACGCGTCTAGTCTGGTACTCTAGTTTCATTTCTAAGATAAATACTAACAATGTGTTAATTCATTTCAGCCGTTAAGTTTAAGTTTCTAATTAAATCTAATGTTTTTTTACATGTGTAATGAAACGTCCTTAAATCATAAGAATTACATTTAGTTATAGTTTTTGATGGGATAATGTACAATACAAATAATTTAAAAGCTTATTTGTGTCTTCGTAATTAGTTTTAAGTATTGTTATAGCAATTTTTAAATTTTGATTCTTCTTCAAGTGCCCTGTCCGTTGCGAACGTTGGCTAATAACAAATTTTGTTTAGTCACAGTTAAAGATTAAATTAATTGTAGCGGTTGACTTCTCAGAAGGCTATTCCATGATACAGATTTTCGCTAGAATATTATTTGAATTTGGCATTATTTAACCTTCCGATGACCAACCTTTTTTTGTTGCACGGATGACCAAGGGGGGGAAAGTGACCCCAGGTCAAAAATGTCAAAAATGACAATTAACAAAGAAAATGAATTTTTTTTAATTTTTTTTATGGCATTGACTTTATGTCATTCAGCCAGTCACAACATGAGTATTAGTGTCATAATGTGTAGTGTGTATGTTGAGTAAGTGTCTTGTTATTTTGCAAAGTCGACGTCATTAGCGTAAAACTACTTGGAATTACACATAATAGACGCTATTTTACTAAACATCAACTTCAGAGTATATTTTTTATTCGTAAAATATAGGGAATTTTTTTTATTTCAAAATAAATATGAGGATATCTAGAATGATATTAAAGTCAAATAAAAAAATAATGAGTTAAAAATTGAAAATACTTTTGAATTTATTAAAGAAAAACATACGCTGGGGTCACAATTTTTCCCGCTTGGTCATTCGAAGGTTAAAACAAGTGCTGCAAATAAATCAAAGAATGAATATCATTCTTAAACGTCGCAAAAAAGGTTTAATATTAATTTCTTGTAAATTTAAATTAAAAAATGATTTTGAGATATGTTAGAATCTTGAGAACTATCAGCGTGATCCATTAAATTTAATAATTTTGCCAAAATTATCTCAAAACGGTCGACAGTTTCCATTTCTGATGATTCAATTTCATTAGTCGTTGTACCATCAGAACTAAACTCCTCCGCCTAACCTAATATTTCTTGGAATTTTTGATAAGTTCCAAATAAACTATCATATTTTAGTTGTATCAGCTGTTTATTATTCAAATGTGAGGTGCCTTTAAAAAACAATAATACGCGTCAATTGAGATTTGCAACCTACAATTTGTTTGCATAACTTCTGGGGAGCCATTATGGAAAATTTTTACAAAAATAGTGTAATTGACAACAATAAAATGATTTAATCCCCAGATTAATTTTCCAGAGAATTTGACTCAACAACCCACGTGCTTCGTGGAATAGTCATATAATGCCTTAGGGTATCTTTATTAATTTCATCTATCGTCAGGATTTAGTATATAACATTTCAATGTAAGACTTTTAGTCGACATTTTAAGGGTTTTAACCCATGTATTGTTAGTGGCTTAGCATGTAGAGCTTGCAAATAACACTGATGATGCTCTCTTTACAGCGAAAACGTTCTGTTTTGTATTTGAGGCCCTTTTTGGGGTTTTTAAAATAAATATACCTTTTACACAGAAGATTTTTCTTCAATTTTTGTAATTAATGATATACAGCCAGCTGCAGGAAATTTTTCCTTGTGGGTTGTAACTAAAATGATCTAAAATACATTAAGAACTAACAGAATAACATTTATGTTTGCCTCCCAGTCGCCATATTGATTAAATTTTGACAGCATGTTGGAATGCCACATTTATGACTGAAGTCAACTATCTAGCTAACGTCTAAAGCTAAGGTTTAAAGGTGGAAACTCTCGATAGTGATAATATAATTTAAATTAAAAGTGAAATTTAATAAAAAAATTTCCTCTTGGTAAAAGGTATATTAGTTTAAAAAGCCCTAAAGGGCTACAAACATATGAACAAAACGTTTTCGCTCTGTAACAAGAGCATCATCAGTGTTACAAGAACATGGTGAGCCAACCAAAAAATACAAGGTCAAAGTCTTTCAAACAACAGACAAAAGTCTAGTATAAAAAAATGCATCGAAAAATCCAAAGGATGGATAAAATTCCTAAGGATACGGCCCTAGGGCAACATATGACTCCCACACGTGGTAAGTGGGTCAAAAGGTAACTAGGTCATTATGTTATGAGAGGTGGCAGGCAACTGACCTAGTTACCTTTTGACCCACTTACCACGTGTGAGAGTCATATGTTGCCCTAGGGCCGTATCCTTAGGAATTTTATCCATCCTTTGGATTTTTCGATGTATTTTTTTATACTAGACTTTTGTCTGTTTCTTGAAAGGCTTTGACCTTGTATTTTTTGGTTGGCTCACCATGTTCTTGTAACACTGATGATGCTCTTGTTACAGAGCGAAAACGTTTTGTTCATATGTTTGTAGCCCTTTAGGGCTTTTTAAACTAATATACCTTTTACCAAGAGGAAATTTTTTTATTAAATTTCACTTGTAATTAATGGTATAAAATGGTATAATTTAAATTAACTTATATAGGTTTCTACCTATATAACTATCTACCTCTATAGGTTTCTACCTTAGTTTTATCTCTTTTTATTTCACAACGCATTATGTTTTCCATCTTTTGCGTTATTTTTCCGGTTATTAGCGCGTTCATTGCTGTATATTAAAACTTAAAGAAAAATGTAAACCAAGGAAATGAACGTGGAAATTCTTATCGACCTTTTAAAAATTCCAAATTTTACCTATTCCTTTCCTTAAACCTTAAAATATTGTGCGAATCACGCTGGCATACATTTCAAATTAGATTTTGCCACGCAGCTAGGCACGAGGCATCGCGAACGGGAGAAGAAGAAGCTTAAATGGCAGTTTTATCGTCGAAACCAAAATTGTAGACGATGTTGCCAGTCAATTGAATGGGAAAATTGGAGCGCTTAGCCGCCGATGAAACGATCTTATAAGCTGTTAGCGCGTCATACGCTGCCGGTATTTAGGGCGATCTCTCTCTGCACTTTTTACACTTTTATCCGACTTACTGAACAGGATAAATCGCTTACTTGCCGGAAACTCCTGATGGTTAAAGTTGGAATACAAGGTGGGTAATCACGCGGTTTTAACATTCTGCCTATTTAATCTTTTGTGTTAGTAAATGAATTAAAGGTGGAAGTTTATCATAAGTCAACAAAAAAAAAAGGTTAAAGATATAACAAATGTTTGGCGAAAAAAGTTAATAAACAAAATAAAGAAATTTTACGAAAATCTTATTACATGTAGTAACTGTTGGATTTTATCTTTTCTAAAAGCGTTTCCTTACACACCTGTGGTACTGGCCCTCTACAAGCTTGTACAGGTCGAGTGGATGTATACCATATATTTATGGAGTAATTGTGTCTTCTTCTTATGATACCATATCCCATCGTAGGTTATCAAAGGTAGGTACTTGTAACTTTGATGCTAATGTTGCCTCCCTGAAAAGCTCAGTGGAGGTGCAGCCAAATCATTCACTTGAATTCCTTAACCCTAGAAGGATCAAGGGTGGGTAAAAAGTATCCACAACATTGCATTACATCCGACTTTCTAAATTTCTTTTTTCATAAAAATCTCAAATAATTAGTAGTCGTTGGCGTACTGCTGCTCTATTAGATGCCATAATTAGCATTTCTATAATCTAATTTATTTCCTTATACTTTTGTAAAAACTTTAAGGTGGACTATAAATAATCTCCCTTAAATACCTTTAACACCATCCCAAAATGGAAAGGAACGATGTCATTCATGTTGCATATTACCAAAATCTAAAAGAAAAAGACCAATAAGTGGGCAAACACAACCATAGTTTGTTCAAAATACCAGAAGTATGTATTCGGTAAGCACAGCAAGGAGTCAAATGTTTCTTTATCCTACGATGATGCCAATTCCAAGGAAGCCGAAGACTCCGGGTAAATTATACAAGAATAAAAAACCGCTAAACGCCGTAAACATAAGTGGCGCACACAAATCTCCAGCTAAAAAAGAGCTGAAAACCGACTTTTGACCGAAATATTTTGTCGCGGCTCCTCTTTGAGAAAGTCTGTCAGCTTTTTTGTTGCCATGTATTATTTATTCCACGTTACGCTATTATGCTCCTCTTATATGTTGAGTTCTTCTTGGTATTCACACACTAGCTTAGATACTACTTTGGAGCTTCTAGTTTTTTGACTACCTGTGCATATAGTTTTCCGCATAAGTTTTTTTTTGTACATTATTTGCCAAATACTATATAAAACATCCGACATGATTACAGAAACCTCCGATAATGGACAGGGGCAAATTTTGAACAGCTAATAAGAACAACTGAAGACAGAGAAGAGATTGCAATTGTAGTAGCCAACCTCCATTGAGGAGACGGCACTTTAAGAAGAAGAAGATATATTTGCCAAATATAGGATTAGTACAAGTACTGTACTACGAAGGTATAATATTGTATATGGAATATACGCCAGCCAATGAGAGCAAAACGGGATATTTCCTCCGAATTTTATCCTACTGCATGGATTTTAATGAAATTTTGGGAATAGCCTCCACTAATCTCCTAATTCAAAGTCTACCCTATGCCGATGTACGCTTTTATCTTGGAGGTGGTTCCCACCCCTTATTGGGGGTAGAAACTTTTTTGGTCAAAATAACAACGGAACTGACTAAAAAATTTTTAAGTTAAGCGTGGTTAAAAATTTGCCATTTTAATTGAAAAATGACATCTTTTGGAACGGTTTTTTGCGAATACCTTAAAAATTATGCATCTAACGAAAACTATATCAATAATTTTTGTAGCTTATGAAAAATCAAAGAGATTCGTTTCTTCATAAATCTTTTAGTTAATAAAAAATATATTTGGGAGGTGAAAAGACATTTGTTTAGGTGAATGCTCAAATCGGCCTATTTAACTTAAAATAACATAGAAATGGTCGATTTTAGAGGTATAATGCTACACATACTTTTGCAGTGCTTGAAAAGACCTTTAAAACGAGCAGTGTCAAATGTCGATTACATTCAAAGTAAGCGAGATATATTGCAATAAAATTGATGACTAATGTATTTTAAGGAAAAATAAGAATTATATTTAACGCCTCGTCCACCAGAATTTAAATGCATCGTTTTCCTTCTACATAACCTTTTACTATAATGTTATTTCTATGTTCAAAAAGTTGGATGTGTTTAAAAAAACGGTTTTTGAGAAAAATAGGATGAAATTTTAGAGCGTATTTGAAATTTTCTTAATCATTCTTTTTCTTCATGTAACTCAAAAATGATAAGAGATACGAAAAAAAGATACAGAACAAAAATGTGGGATTTGTTAAATAACAAGTTTTTTTTCTTTCATTAATGTATCCCTTTATTATTTTCGAGTTACATGGAGAAAAATGAAGATTTTTAAGAAAATTTAAAAATGCGCTCTATAATTTGATCTTATGTTTTTTCAAAAACCATGCATTTAAACCCGTCCAACTTTTCGAACATAGAAATAACAAAATCAATGGGAAAGTCCCAGTAGCTGGCTGCATACCATAATTAAAAGTCATACAGAACTTCGTTTGTATAATGGTATAGAAAGTTTATTGAAAAACTATTAAAAAGTCATCCAAAAGGATTCGCAAAACGTTTTCAAATTAGATCAGATCATCTTCTGTGCGTTCCGCTTAGTACATGAAACTAGCAACCTTGTAGAATAGGTGACATCGAGAAATATGATTTACATTTTTAAAAGATGATGTTAGTGGCGACTCTAAGTCGACTTTAAGCGATAAAATTTAAGAGTGCTCAAAGGGCAACATGATTCACTACTCGATGGTAACGTGTGGTACTGGCCAGTTAGAGGACACAGACCGACCAACCAACTTATTGAAGTGCCTTTTCTCAAAAAGGTTAGGTTAGGTTAGGTTAGGTTGGTCTGTGTCCATCTAACTGGCGAGTATATTATTAATGCTGGACTATCTCATCATGATGCAGTTTATACGAAGTTTAATATCTTTAGCAAACTCTCCTCGGAACTTTCGTAATTTCCAAATTTTATGCTTAACTTCTGAGTGGCACTTTCCTGCTATGGACGTGGATAATAATTTCAGTGCTTTTTTAGATAAGCTTGTCTGTATCTTCAATAAAGCATTTCCTTTAATTCTAATTAAGCCAAAACATCTCAAACCCTGGACTATTAAAGGTATCCGAATATCTTCCAAGAATATGCGTTCTTTACTCTACATCAAGAAATTTACTACCAACGTCTCTATCACTGAATACATCACCAAGTACAGGGTAACCTATCTTAAACTTATAAAATCAGCTAAAAAAATCTACTACCCAAACCGTCTGGGAAGCTCTAAAAGTGTTGTAAAATAAACTTGGTCCATAATAAACGATCTTCGATATAAAACCCACACTGCTCAAACATTTTCCCTTCCAGACCCTAAAGATCTAAATGAATACTTTGTTAATGTGAGTAAAAATATTACATAAACTATTTTGCCACAAAAATATCCCATTTCCTATCTCCCTAATTCAAGAATGGTCTCGAATTCATTCTTTATAAAACCAGTCGATAAATCTGAATTGATCCAAACGATCAATAGTATCAAAAGCAAGTCTTCCTGTAGTATTGATGGTCTATCGATAAAAAGTTTTTCTAATCTCCCAGAAATTGTGTTAGAAGTCCTCATCTCACTGATTAATGATTCTTTTGAGAAAGGCAAATTTCCAGAGTGCCTAAATACTGCCATCATTATTCCTCTTCATAAGGGTGGTGAAATATCTAATACCTGCAATTATAGACCTATTGCACTACTACCGGTACTATCCAAAATTATTGAGAGACTCATAAAAGCCCGACTTATGTCCTTTCTCGTTGAAAACAACATTTTATCACAAAATCAGTTCGGCTTTTTAAATAATAAATGCACCACTGATGCCATGTTTTCTGTACTACATGGGGTTTATCAAGCACTGAACAATAATCTTTACACTGCCACCATTTTTTGTGACTACGCCAAAGCTTTTGATTGTGTAAATCACAACATCTTGATAAAAAAACTAGATTTCTACGGAATTCGAGGTATTTCTGTGAATTGGTTCCAATCTTACTTGGATGATAGAAAACAACTGGTTAGAGCAAATGATATAGACTCTAGTCTCAAAAACATTGTATGTGGGGTAACTCAAGGTTCAGTATTGGGTCCTCTACTTTTCCTTATCTTTATTAATGACATCACTAGTTTAAAAATCGATGGAAAATCTTTCTTTTTGCTGATGGTACCAGTATCACTTGGAGCAATTCAAATATTACAACTCTTCATGCTACTATAACTTCTGATCTACTTACAATAAAAACCTGGTCTGACTCTAATTTACTCTCGTTTAACGTAGATAAAACAGTAGCATTATCTTATAAAGGAGCTCTCCAACCCTTACCCCTTAATTTAATAACAGCCAGATCAGTACTGTTGATTCTGTAAAATTTCTTGTTATTTTTTTAGACAGCAACCTTAACTGGTCCCTCCATATTAATTTGTTAAGGAAGAAATTATCTTCAGCTTGCTATGCTATAAGATCTGTTTTGAATGAACTCAATTTAGCATCTTTCAAAATAACATATTTTTCTTTGTTCGGGTCACATCTTCGTTATGGTTTTCCTTATTGGGGCTCTGGTACAGCTGCCCAATTCGATGTTATTATCAAATTACAAAAAAGAGAAATAAGATATCTGTTTGGCCTCAGAAGAACAACACATTGTAGAAGTTACTTCAAATATCACAGAATTTTAACCCTTCCATCTTTATATATTTTAGAAACTGTTTGCTTAATTCGTAAATATATACATTCTTTCCACCACGACCTAATCATGACTACTTCACGAGAAATTCTACCTTTGACGTCTATTTTCCGACCCCGTCATCTGAGTTAGTAAAGAAATCTATATTACGAGTATATTCCGCAAAAAAACTTTACAACCATCTCCCTCTACAACTTAAATCTGCAGCATATTTCCCCAAATTCCGTAAACTGACAAAAGCCTACCTATCCGAAAGACCACATTTTATGCAGTAGAACATTTTCTTAATCAATAACTAAGAAATTACAGTACCCTTTGCACAAGTAGTATTTTTATTATTTTTCATCTGTATTTGGGTGTCATATGCAGCAGCTTAACTTTTAAACTTAATTACTAGGTAGACTATGCAACTTGCATTTTATTTAAATTTTTAAATTTTGCAATTGATTAACTGTTTAACTTCATTATTATTATTATTTTTTTTAATTTATACTGACGATTTATGTAATGTTAGTAAATTGAATTGTTATTGTTTTATTTTCTTGACTTTTTGTAAGCTTTGTCGATAAAATTGTACAATTTTTCATGACAATAAAGCATATTTCTATTCTATTCTATTTTAAGTACCACACGTTACCATCGAGCAGTGAATCATGTGGCGCTTTGAGCACTCTTAAATTTTATCGCTTAACATCGACTTAGAGTCGCCACTAACATCATCTTTTAGAAATGTTAATCATATTTCTCGATGTCACCTATTCTACAAGGTTGCTAGTTTCACGTACTAAGCAGAACGCACTGAAGATGATCTGATCTAGATTGAAAACGTTTTGTGAATCCTTTTGGATGACTTTTTAATAGTTTTTCAATAACCTTTTTATACCATTATACAAACGAAGTTTTTACTTGTTCTGTATAGAAATAACACTGTAATAAAAGATATTTCATAAGTAAAACGATGCCTTAAAATCTGGTTGATGAGAGATTAAATATATTTTGAATTTTATCTTAAAATAAATTAGTGATCAATTTTTTTTGCACCATATCTCGCGTAGTTTGAATGTGATCGACATTTAACAGCGCTCGTTTTAATGGTCTTTTCAAGCACTACAAGATGTATTGGTAGCACTATACCACTAAAATCGACCATTTCTCTGTTATTTTAAGTTGAATACACCGATTTGAGCATGAATCAAAAAAAATCTTTTTTCACCTACCATATCTCTTTTTGTATTATATATAACTATGTAGAAGATTTATAAAAAAATGAATTTTTTTGATTTTTTGTCGGATAAAAAAATGTTTTATACAGGGTGTCCCGAAAAGATTGGTCACAAATTATACCACAGATTCTGGCGCCAAAAATAGATTGATTGAACCTCACTTACTTATATACAATAGTGCACACAAAAAAAGTTAGAGCCCTTTGAAGTTACAAAATGAAAATCGATTTTTTTTCATATATCGAAAACTCTCAGAGATTTTTTATTGAAAATGGACATGTATCATTTTTATGACAGCAACATCTTAAAAAAGTGACATTTGTGCACCCCATAAAAATTTTATGGGGTTTTGTTCCTTTAAACCCCCCCAAACTTTTGTGTACGTTCCAACTGAATTATTATTGTGGCACCATTAGTTAAACACAATGTTTCTAAAACTTTTTTACCTCTTAATACTTTTTCGAAAAGTCAGTGTTTATTGAGATATTTTGAATATTTGTCGAATCCACCACATATTTGTATATGGTTAAGTACGGTTATAGAGACCTGTTAATCTGAAAATTTATTTATAATTTACATTTTCAGGTATATTTTGAAAAAGAAGCTACATCTCGATAAAAGATGACTTATAAAAAAAAGACTAAGAGGCAAAAGTCTTAAAAACACTTTGTTTAACTAATGGTACCACAATAATAGTTTAATTGGAACGTACACAAACATTTTGGGGGTTTAAAGGAACAAAACCCCCATAAAATTTTTACGTAAATATATTGAAAAAGAAGCCGCATCTCGATAAAAACTGGTTTATCGAAAAAATACTAGGAGACAAAAAAGCTTTTTAAACGTTGTGTTTAATTGATGGTCCCACAATAATGAATTAGGTAATTGGAACGTACACAAAAGTTTGGGGGGGTTTAAGGGAACAAAAGCCCCACAAATTTTTTATGGGGTGGACAAATTTTACTATAATTTTGTTTTAAGATGTTCATGCCATAAGAATGATACATGTCCATTTTCAATAAAAAAAATCTCTAATAGTTTTCGATATATTGAAAACAATCGGTTTTCATTTTGTAACTTCAAAGGGCTGTAACTTTTTTTATGAGCACATTTCTGGACCTCGAGGTAAACTACACTATGTCATTTCGAGCAACTGTGTTTAGCGTGTGTTTGCAACAAAGTTTAGAGCACTTAGAATGTTAATAAAAATCTGATATATGCCATAGTTGTTTGATAGACAATATGTCTATCTTTTAATGATAATATATAATCAATTTCTATAATCCAACTAATAAAACTAGTGGATTAAAAAAACTTGTTCATAAAAACGCCATGTCGACATAGTGTAGTTTACCTCCGAGGTCCAGATTTGTACTAAGGTAAGTTAGGTTCAATCGAACTATTTTTGACCCCAGAATGTGTGGTATAATTTATGAGCAATCTTTTCGGGACACCCTGTATATTGTTTATCGTTAGATGCATAATTTTTAAGGTATACGCAAAAAACGTAAGAAATGGTGTCATTTTTCAATAAAAATGGCAAATTTTAAACCACGAATAACTCAAAAAGTACTGAGTCAAAAGTTTAGAATTAGGTCTTCTAGCCACTTCTATGGTTATTTTGACTAAAAAATTTTCCACTCTCGTTGTGGGGATGGGAACCGCTCCCCAAGATAAAAAGCGCCATAGGATATGGGGTATACTTTGTGCCTTGAGCTATTCCCCACTTACAGTGAAAATATCAAGTAAATTGATGCAATATGATGGAATTCGGAGCCAAATAACCTCCCTAACTGCACTAATAGCAATATTTACATTAACAACGTTATCATAAATTTGGATACAGCCTACCCTTCCTCCAATCTCTGTCGTGGTCTCTGTCTACCTGCAAAGATACATGGGAAATATATTTGGGTACCATATATGGCTAGAATGGATCATCTATATGGCATCTCTAATTTCTTTTATGAAATTTCAATATCGTAATCTGGGTCCCGGTGAATTCGTAACTATTTTAATCTCCCATCCTTATTACAAACCAATTGGTAACTCTGGCCCTCAGGTAATTTTTCGGTAACCAATCAACTACCGGTGAATTCGTAACTAAATAAAGGTATAATAAATCTTTTAGACTTGAAATAAACATATGGAAAATATGTTTGCTTTTAAATTATCAGATGGATTTAGATAATTTATCATTGCTAAACATCTAAATATTCAATTTACAATTACTTGATAAAAACCAAGCTCATGTAGAGCTATACTTCTATACTTGATGAAAATAATATTTATAACACGTGTTAATGAAACACTATAATATTGTTTCAATTATTTTATTAAGATATTTCATTTTTTGATATTTTTTATAGGTACATATAATACAAATATAATGTTTTTAAGCAAACCAAGAAACATTCGGTTTATATTTTTAACGTATTAGATTTAATCAATGGTTTAGAATTTACCTAAAGAAAGTTTCGAGTTGGCACGTCAGGTAAGAGAAAAGTTACGAATTGGCCGGTGTACATTTTGATTTGAAAATTTTTGTCGTTAAAAGTTACGAGTTGGCGCGTATCCCGTAGTCTAACCATTAAGTTTCTTATAGGTCTGAATCCCGCGTATGAAAAAAAAAGTTGATTAATAGCAAGCCGAAAATTTGTTAATAGCTTAAGGGTGTCTAGGCGGAAAAACTTTGCTATATGTTAACACTGGATCAGGGGAAGTTTTAATTGTGGAACAGGTTAAAAATTTGGAACGGTCATACCACGAAAACGGCACATGTATTTTGTCCGACAGAACAGACTTGAACTCTCCGAATAGAGATTAAACTCTCATGCAAAAATCAGACTGCTATTTATCACCAAATGGGCGTTTTAATGAGTGGAACATGTAGAATATGTCAAATGACAGTAATTATGACAGGTGATAAATAGCAGTCTGATTTTTGCATGAGAGTTTAATCTCTGTTCGGACAGTGTTTAAGTCTGTTCTGTCGGACAAAATAAATGTGCCGTTTTCGTGGTCTGGCCGTTCCAAATTGTTAACCTGTTTCACAATTAAAACTGCCTCTGTTACAGTGTTCCCATATATCAAAGTTTATCCGACTAGACACCCTTAAGCTATTAACAAATTTTCAGCTTGCTATTAATCAACTTTTTTTTCATACGCGGGATCCAGACCTATGAGGTTTTCGCGCAATCTATAATATAGTTTATATAGTTAGTTTTTTCGCCTCTGCCTTTTAACAATGTTAAAAGGAGAGAATTTTATTAAATAATTGTTGGTCATAGGTTAGTAAAATATTATTATTTATTTTAGATTATTCTACCTCTTTGGACAATGAAAAGCTGTATATTGACAAAAGTTTGTATAGAACAACATTTAAAATAACAATAAGTTAAAAGTATGCCGTAAAGTGGATTGTTCTTAGCGTTACAAGTGCTTTAAAGGCACTTACACGCGAGTGTTATACACTAAGTATTACTTTATGAAATTGGTTTTATTATTACTTCACATTCGTTGTTATCTTTCTGAAACAATTTTATTGTGGCACCTTAGTTTTGTAATATGTTAAAGTGATTTGTCTCTATTTCTACAGTGCGTTGCTTAAGGCGGGTTCTGACTTGTCAGTTTCGCTGACGTAGTCTGACTAATTCATTAATAATGAAAAATAAAAGGCGACCATTGCATTCACATGTTTCATGTTTTGCTCCATTCAGTCCTCAGTTAGTCCAAACATTTTTTATCGTGGTAATGAAAATATTAAAAAAAAAAATTGAAACCAGCTGTTCGCGAAGTATGTTTATAATGATTAGTAAATGAATTACAGAATATTCCAGTGATTCAAAAGAAAAGAAGACATCGTAGATGTTGGGTCAGGTCCTGGATATTTCGCAGAAATATATGGGATTCTAGTGAAACTATGTATATTGAAAGAATTAGCTTTGGAAAATTGTGATTCACATAAAACCACTTAAAAACGAAGACAAATTTCAAGAAATTCTGCAAAAAATTTCTCCAAAATTGCTCTAAAAACTTGCCACATAGAACAAATCATGAAAATTTATGTTTTATGCTACCACTTCATGAGATGAATCACATAACCATTGATGACTAGAACATAATATATTGTTCGTCCGCTATAACTTTTCTCATGCGTCACGATTCATTTTCAAACAAATTAAGTCAAAACATAAAGTGAAACAAACGACCTTTGTAGGAATTCCCAAAAAGTCAATAGCTTTACAATAGCTTTAATAAGAAACACATTTAAAACATTTTTTGAAAATAATACACAACAGAATCGTTAAAACTCTTGAATAGGAAATTAGTGACAAACAATTTGGCTAAGTATAGAAATGGTTTCGGTACCAGAGATGCTTTGTTCGGCTTGAATGTGCTGACCCACAACTGTCTAGATATGAATCGGAATATCTACTTACATTTTGGTGACTTTGAAAAGCATTTGATAATGTTCAACATGGAAAGCTTGTAAATTTATTAAAGCAAAAATATTGACAGTCGTGATATAAATTACAGTCGAACCCGCTTATTAGAACCAGTTATAGGAATATTCCGCTTTAAGGAATATACAATTTGAGGTCCCCGAACGTTACTATTAGCCACCAATGATCGGTTATTAGAATATCCCGGTTATAGAAATACTTTTGCATGACACGAAGACTATTCCAATAAGCGGGTTTGACTATCTAATTTATATTGGAATCAAACTGCCAACATAAGAGTCGACAAGCAAAACACAAGAGATATTAAAATATAGAGAGGAATCCATCAGGGTTACGTGCTGTTCCCACTACTCTTCAATATCTACAATGATTCTACAGTGAAGCGGTATTTAAAGAAGCGCTCTCAGATTCAGTAGCAGAAAGTACATCTATCAATGATTTACAGAACGTAATGCAACATCTTAAGAATGCTGTGATGAATGCGGTCTGAAGATGAATTTTAAGAAAACTAAATGCATGATCAAAAACAATTCGGCAGATGCAAACATCTAATTGATTATTGAAGATACTATAATTGAGAGTGTGAATATCTAAAAGTACTTAGGAACATGGATAACATCAAATGTAGACCAAACCAAAAAAGTTAAGACACAATTGAAATAGTACGTGCATCATTCATCAAACATGAGAATCGTGTATTCAAAGCAAGTCAAATGGGGAAATAACGAGAAGGATAGGAAATGAAGCGGAAACTATCAAAAGACGAAAACTTGACTACTTACGTCAAGTGATGAGAGGACAAGAAAACTAATTCTTATAACTTGTTACGCAAGGAAAAATTCAAGGGAAGAGAAAAAATATCCTGGCTCAAGAACTTGATATTCCTGATGAAGAAATGGTTTAAATGCAGTAGAAGTGCAGAACTACGAGTATTTAGAGTGGCAGTCAATATAGTCCACATAGTCATGAGGATTTCCAACCTTCGATAGATGATACTTGCAGATGAAGGATACAGTGACCTTTAATGTAATGTATGTGTTTCCCTCAAACAATCGTCATATCTAGTGCTATTGTTGATTCCAACATACCATCTCCAGCATCACTTCTAGTCTATGAAACTAGAGAAGGTCTACAAAAACGTTTTCATAAACTTGTTATGTCTGTTAATATGTTATAATCATCTTTTTAAAATATTGCATAAAATAATATCCTAAAATACAAGAGAGTTGGGTAAGTTTTACATTACTATGTACATTTGTACATATATACTTTTTTATGAGAGAATTTTTATATTTTAGTCGTAAAAGAAATTTATTTGCTTTGTGCACCGAACAAACAATTTTGACAATTCCTTTGTAGATTCTTATTTTTATTTGCCATTGAAGTTAAACCAGTCGCCATTTTGTATATCATTACCTTTTATTTTATTTCTGCTGCAAGTATAAATCTTTATAGTGGGACATTAATTTATATGCACAAATTTATGCGTTTTCCAGTATTTGATAATATGTTTAGATAATGTATAATGTTCATAAATTTTGCCAGCTGTCCAAGAAGATAATAGCCCTATAATTATTATACGGCTAATTAAAATATCCACCATCGATGTAATTATTATGAAAACTTTTTAAGTATTTAATATGTTTATGATTATAAATTTGGACATTTTACAAGCTAATGTACTTAGACAGATCTGGTGGTGCCACAATAACAAACTCTTGGCTTAGAAACTGTTGCGTTGGAACAGTAATAGACCGAGAGATTCTCAGATAGAAGTTCAGCCACGACTTTCTGAGTCATGCCCTTTGCAATACTGGAAGGTAGAGGTACTTACAATTTGTTGGTTTCGTGTGACATTTTCCTGTGAAAGTTAGATTTTACGAATTAGATTTGAACAAATTTAAGTAACTTCATCATCCAGTCAATTTACGTCCACTTCTGGACATAGGTCTCCCCCAATTGTTTCCACACTTCACGGTTTTGTGCTGATTTTTGCCAGTTTTTACTAATCCGCCTGATATCATCTGTCCATCGTGTAGGCGGCCTTCCTCTACTTCGTTTATCTTCTCTTGGTCTCCACTCCATCAGCCTTCGTGCCCATCTTGAATCTTTCAGCCTGGCGACGTGTCCTGCCCAGTTCCATTTGAGCCTGGTGATACGTTCTACAACATCTGCGATACCGGTTGTTTGTCTGAGATCTTCATTTCTTATTTTATCCCGTAGAGTTACGCCCAGCATGGATCTTTCCATGCGCCTTTGAGCAACCCGCATTTTCGACGCTGTTGCCTTGGTTAGAGTCAGTGTCTCTGCTCCATATGTCATTACCGGTAGCACACATTGGTCAAACACTTGTCTTTTTAAACCGATCGGTATACTGCTCCTAAATATGTCTCTCAGAGCTCCGTAGGCTGCCCAAGCAAGAGTTAATCTTCTTTCTTAAGTAACTTACAGTGTATAAATGAGTGGATGTTAGATAGAAGCAAAGGATGCATAATCACAAAGGTAGAATAGACGAGAATAGACTGGTCAAAATAACAAGAAACATATATCACTAATCTGTAGAAAAAGTATCAGAACACAGTGCAAAACATTGAGTGTCAATCCAGCGATATTAATTTGCCAATAAATAGTAGAATTGCTTATAAAGTAGGAGAAAAAGGAGAATGCCAGACAAAAGGTGTTATATTCTTGTTACATAATCTCTTTCTTCAATCCTGACCCTCGGAAGGAGTAGTGTAGTCGTCGACGTGATGTCGTGTATTGTCCGGCTCCAGAGATCTCGGTCTCTGGTGATTTATTTTAACTCATACATAGGCCTTTTGCATATTCCTGTAACTTGATCGATCAATCTTGTTGGGGATCTTCCTCGTGATCTTTGGCCTTCCACCTTTCCTTGTATAATTAGTATTTTCGTATTTTCTGACATGCGCTGATAGCATGTTCAACGTATTTTAATCGTTGGAGAAGGCCTACTGTTGAAATCGTAGGCCTGTTTAATGGCCTACGGTCAGTTTAAAGAATTAGAAGCATTCATCTCCAACAGAACATTTCAGTGGTGCCTATCTTTCTTCTTTCCAATTGTCTTAGTGTCCAAATTTCGCAACCGTAGGTCAGTAATGGGATTATTAAGCAGTTTATCAACCTCATCTTTAACACTTTAGGACATGTACGTCTGTTTCATAGATTACAACAAGGCTTTCGATAAAGTCCGTCACAAACAGCTAATGGACGTCCTTAAAGCAAAACAATTACAATGACCTTCGAATTATAACAAATCTATATTATAAACAGCAGGCACACATACGGATTAACGAATACACATCAGAAGAGTTCGAAATTAAAAGAGAAGTGCGACAGGGGTGGTATTATCACCACTACTATTCAATGCATACTCTGAAGAAATTATGAAAAGAGCTCTTGAGGGAGAAACAGCAGGACTAAAGGTAAATGGAACGCCAATTAACATTAGATATGCGGACGATACTATCATAATAGCAGACAACCTTAAAGACCTCCAAAAGCTAATGAACAAGATAGTTGAGTATGGAGGAGAATATGGATTATCAATAAACATCAAGAAAACTAAATTTATGAGGATATCAAAAACCCAAAGTAATGATGAAAGCCTGACAATTAAAGGTAAAACTTTAGAAAAAGTAGAAAACTACAACTATCTTGGCACAATAATTAATCACACAAACGATTATGCCAAAGAAATCAAAGTTCGAGTAAAGAAAGCAAGAACAAACTTCAATAAAATGAGAAAGGTACTTTGTGCAAGAGAACTGAAATTAGACTTGAGAGTTAGGCTGGCAAGGTGCTATACTTTCTCGACTCTGCTTTACGGGATAGAAGCATGGACACTTAACGCATCGACTACTAAAAAGTTGGAAGCATTTGAACTGTGGGTGTATAGAAGAATCCTGAAGATGTCATGGACCGAGCATATAACAAAAAACGAAGTCATGAGAAGTTTATAACAAAAGTTTTATAACAAAAAACGAAGAGTCAACAAAAGACTGGAAATATTGGAAACCATCAAGACACGAAAGCTGCAGTACCTGGGTCATGTTATGCGTAATGAGAAGCAACATACTTCAGTTGATTATACAGGGGAAAATCCAGGGCAAGACAAGTGTAGGAAGAGATTTATTGATTTATTGAGATGCCCTTTTCCCATCATTCAAGTTCTCTTCTCTTAATATGTTCCCATATATTGTTATTGCTCTATTTTTTTTATTTATTTAGATTAATTAGCAAATTCTTAATTTAATTGATTGTCCAATTATTTTATTTATTGCCTATGTAAAAACACAACTAAATTCCAATTAAATATTCCAATCAATTTTATTCTTAGGGCTAATTTAGTATTTGATACAATACCTTTGATCTGTGGCTTCTAGTATTTCTAGTTGGTTACTTCTTCCAGGGTAGAAACAGGGAAATTGAAAACACTCAAAATCATATAAATGTAATCTATTGTTTTTATCAATTAAGCCGTGTACATATGATTCAAAAAATACTAAAATTTAACTTTGTTGCAACAATTTCTAACTTAATAAATTTAAACTCCAGCTCTGATATCTCCTTGTTTTGACAAAAATATCTATTTAATTAATTTCTTATTTACTCATATTAAATTGAATGGATTTTACTTTTCTTCTTTTGAAATGATTTCTCAAATTTGAAATGACTAACTGCGTTAAAAAAATTGTTCAATAAACAAATAAACACATATGGTTTTGATATAAATAAATTTTCTCCATTCAGACAAATGATTTGACTAACCTTTTATTCTTTACTTCCTCGTTTTCTGGATTGAGCCGTCCTTGATTCTCTCAACACGTACTCTCTGGTTGTTGCGAAAAGTCCCTCTCGTCAAAACTGCTTCCAATAAAAACACACAGGACTGGCTCGAATATCTTGTGCACAAACGGATAATAATCAGCTACTCGTTCTAGACAAAACAAAATAATCTCCCTCGGACCAGGAAAATTAACTCTTCAACCGGTCGACGATTTGTTTTCAACTTGATTCTGCTCGCAAAGGCCGATCACGCCACTCTACACTGATTATACACTTTTAAAACTCGACTGCCTTCTTCAGATGTCAATTACACAGTGTCACTTCTCCTGATATTTTCCATCCAATAAACAACAACCTCTCTTAAACCATTTATTTCTTAAGAAACCAAATATCCTTCCATACAACTTTTCCAATTTGTCAAATTTCAAAGAATATCATAATTAGTTCTTTACTACTTTCTAATTTTACAACTAAAAACTAATACAGTTTATTTACCACATTAAAATACCTTCCCGGAAGGATCTTAAAAACGTTATTGTCCCGTCAACGCTCTCTCCACTTTCTAATCACCGAAATGATTGTTAATGTACAATCCATTTCGTCGAATTATTATCACTAATCGTTTTAATTTTTCCGAAACACTTGTAGCAAAATTAAATTCTATACAAGCTTGATCATATACAGGGTGATGAAAAGCTATGATTTTATGGTCGTTGATATAAATTTAAATTTTTTTAATTTCCTTAAAAAAACAATTCCACAACAATATATAATACATAATTGTGGAGATAGTATACATCCTTGTTTGACACCTCGTTCTGGATATAATTCATTTGACATTGTGTCAAGCACTTTAACTGATCCAGTAGTGTGTTTGTATATTTTAGTTATAAGCGAAATAAGGTGTTGTGGTACGCCTACTTTTTTAGGATTCGCCATAAGTGTCTTCATTTGACCCTGTCGAACGCTTTACGAAAATCTATAAAGCATATTTATGTACAGTGGAATATTAAATTCCCTAGATTTTTTGATTATGTCTTATATTCAACAGGTGTTCTCGAGTACCTCTACCTTTGGTAAATCCAGTTTGCTCTTGTGGAATTTCTTTTGAAGAAATGATTTTAATATCTCATTGATTATATGAAGCAATATCTTGCTGATATGTGATATAAGAGAAATAGTTCTATAATTGTCGTATTTATGTATGCTACCTTTTTTATGTATTGTCGTTATTGTAGATTTTGTCCAGACTTCAGGACATTGTTCGGAATGCCATATTTGGTTACAGAGTAGATGAAGTAATTTTACTCCGGTTTCTTCTGTGGTTTTGGGCTTTTCTGCTGTTAGCATATATCTGGACTCGGTGCTTTATTGTATTTAAGCTTACTGATCGCCAGTCTTGCTTAATTTTTAAGTATATCAGGTTCTTCTTCCACCTCGTCTGGGATTTGGTTAACAAGTTCTTGGCGTTGATCATCTTCACAGAGGTCCCTGCAACACCATCTCCATTTCTCTGCTATATCTTCTCTGTTAGTTCTCAGAGTTCCAGTGTTGTCTTCAATGGTGCAAGTGCTGGCTTTGAAGTCTCTTGCTAGGTAGTGTGTTTTTCTAAATAGATCTCTCGGCTAAATATTCTGATCATATCTCTTATGTTACATCATATGAGATAGTATAATATTGTTGTGTATATTATATTACAGTACCCCTTAGTTTGTATAATTTTTTAAATCAGTCACCCTTCTAAACTTTTACAGAATTTTTTTTAATCCTTCGAGAATTGTAATTGTCTATTGCTAATTTATATTTTTCACTTATAAATCAATACAAATAAACGTCTTCCTAATAGATAATTAGAGCGAGAATGAGAAAATTTAAGACGAAATCTCAAGCACGCACAGCCTTATTGCTGAAACTAAATATGCAGATTGTTACAGGAATTTGAATTGGATCGTATAAGCTGATTTTCTCCGAAGAACAACCACCAGCTATTTAAGTACGCCAAGTTTATAATTCCTATTAGGCAAATCCCCTATGCTAGCAGATAATTGATCAAGGAAAAATGAAGCGAGTCGTATAAGCTTCTAAACGTGAAATGTTTCGATTTATTTATAGTTTTCCAACAACTGGTTTATTTCTAATAAAGCTCTTCAATCAATCAATCTAATATAATTAAAAAATTTTGATTTTACTTTACAAAGAATTGTTTTCCTTTTTATAGATTCTGGATAGGGATGGCGGTTTTTGACAAAACACCGGTTTTCGGTTATACCGGTTTTTTTTTGCTTACGGTTTAACCTGGCGGTTATAACCGGCCAAAAAAAACCGGTTTTTGGAAAAACCGGTTTTCGGTTTTTTTAATCTAATAGGTTACAAAGTTACATTTACAATACACTTTAGTTTGCGATACTCCATTCGCGATATCAATATGATCAAAATTAGTACTATCGAAAGAACATGTATTACTTTTAACACGTTTGTATATTTGTAGCACAGGTACATTTTACCTCATTTAATACTTCCTGTATGAGTGTATCGTTTTGAAAACGTAGCGAAATTCTTGGAGATTCGTATTCGTAATCAGTAATTCGATATTCATAGTCAGAGCATTATTTTTGGTAATCAGAAAAAGTCATTCATCCACTTTCAATGTCAAGAGTTAAGTGTGAAACATAGATGATGTTTGCATCTAATTCAACCAGACACTTCTTATGTAAATGTTATGATTACAAATACGTTTTCAAGGAAATATTATAATAAAACTTAATAATTATTGTTTCTGGGTGATGTCAGATTGCACTTTCAGTTTGCTTCTGTATTTTATAAAATAAATTTTGAATTATGGTTTTGTTTGGAATAATTACTTAAGAATAATAATTATGATTGGGATCCGAAATAATACCTAACCTAATCCTAATCACCGTAAAAACCTAATAACCGGTTTTTACTTTAAAAAGACAAAACCGGTTAAAACCGGGACAAAAAAACAACCGGTAAAACCGGTTATTGCGAAGTAAAAAAACCGGTTTTAGGTTTAAACCGGTAGGTTTTTCCCATCCCTAATTCTGGAGGCAGTTTTATTGAAATCACAAGAAAGTTTAATTAGTGTGAAAATTCAGAATAAAAAGTACTTTACAAAGATGTCAAAGACGATGGAAAATCTAAAAGACGAAGAAATTCGAAGAATGGCATCAGAACTTCGACTCAGTCGACTCATCGATAGTCGTAAAATAGTCCAGACTGATTAGTGATACTGGGAAAATCTTCAAAGTAAATAGTATTAAAGAGGTTTTGATACTGTTTGCTGTCTGATGACACTGTTATATTTGAGTCTTCACCAGAAAAACTGGAGTAAATTATGAATAGGCTAGGCACGGTGAGTACGGAATATGGCTTGAAAATAAATGTACAGGAAACTAAAGTAATGCTGATCGATAGAATCAGAAACAACCAAAGAGAGATAAGAAACTTGGTAGGTTACGAAGTGGTTAGACAATGTAAATATTTAGACTCCGTTGTTACTAACAGTTTGAGCATTAATTATTTCTACCGCCACATATTCTTCAGACACTTGGACCATCAAAAATCAGATTCGAAGCGTATAAACGCATTTGAGATTTGGGTCTACCGTAAAATTTTGCGCATACCATGGACCGCACATCTCACAAATAATTCAATACTAACAGAACTTAAAATAAAAACTAGGCTCACCACAACTATCAACCAAAATATATTTAAATCTTTTGGACATATAACTAGAAGAACGGAAGGC
This sequence comes from Diabrotica virgifera virgifera, assembly GCF_917563875.1. Lineage (NCBI taxonomy): Eukaryota > Metazoa > Arthropoda > Insecta > Coleoptera > Chrysomelidae > Diabrotica > Diabrotica virgifera. The sequence continues at coordinate 112,747,088 of NC_065451.1, read as the reverse complement.
ATTGAACGAATTATATTTAAATGCAACGTAGAGGGCAAAATATCCAGAGGAAGATCTATAGTACGATTGTCGAACCAAATAAAGAACACGACTGGTTACTCATTTTCCGAAGGAAAACATGCACAAGATAGAGATAACTGGACAGAAGTAGTCAAACAAATTACATGACGTACATCTTTATGAAGGAGAAAAGATAGAGGAGGACTGTTTTCTTGTGGCATGTTTAGGTAAATATTGTATTTTATGCCAAATAAGTTTGCTTTAAACTGTACATAATATGAATAAATTCGATTAATGTTTAAATACCTATCAAACTGACCTTAAAATCTACTAATTAAATCTGCGTTTTTGTACTGTATTATAATTATGTCCAAAACATCTTAGTATATTTTGTTTGACAGTTGTTGTGGGTGTAGTGTTTATGTTTAGTATCGCCATGTTATTTTCCAGTCAAAAAAATAATTATTGAATCTTATTTACCCATTAACAAATGTGTAAGGCTTTTATGCAAATGGGCAAATGTTCAAAAAGAGTCTCGATTTTCTTGAAACACATTCGGCACCATTTTCAAAGGAAAACCAAAATTTTTAAAAATCATTGTTGCCTGACAAATTAATTTCCAACTCCAATGATTATATTCCTCAGTTTTCAGTTTTTCATTATTTATATTTTCCACAATGTAAAACCTCTGTCAAAAAACTCAGTAACAGTCAAATGAGTTAAAAACTGCCAAAAACTGTCAAAAAATGCCAAACTTGGTGGCCGAAAATGGGTACATGAGGCATTTTTGAATTCAACGTCATTTTAGTTCACATAATTTTCCTTATTGTAATATTTTCCTAATTTAAGTTATACGTTTCTCTTGGATTGAAAATTATTTTAATCATTTACATTGTTTGAAAAAAAATAGCTTATTAAGTGTTCTAGAACTTAAAATAATTTTTATCAATTACAATGTTTGAAATCGAGTGCTGACTCTATTTAGTATTTTTTTTTAATTCCTGTACAAACATTGATTTTCAGGTGATGAAAGGGTTGCCAATGCGAGTCCACTATACAATTGGATGTCCCATGATTATATAACAACTAATAAAAATACAAACTAAAGATTGCGAGTATTGACTCAATTACTATATCCAATTGATTTTCAGGTGTTTCGTGACGAGAGACATGTGTTGCATGTAGGTTTCTTTGACTCTGTGCTTGTTATGATGGATCCTAGTAACAGAATATTGTCCGTCAAGAACCATCCATTGAAGTTCATTGTTTAACCTTCATCCAGTAACACTCAAACAGTTCTTACGTTATAATTGATACTATATCATTCACAATAAAAGTTTAACAATTAAATGGACGACAGACTTTTTATAGAAGATATCCTTCTATCTCCTTCTTCTTGACTGGCTTTTCAACTCGGTTGTACCCCAATACTTGATAAATTGGCTTCAACATCATCCTTTCATCTTTTTCTGAAACGAGCCACTGATCTTCTACCGTCCGGTCTCTCAAAAAATACTGTCTTTAATAATCAGTCTTCTTCTGACCCTTTTCTAACCTTACCACAAAACCTGGCCATCTTATCTGGTTAGCTTTTATATGTTTGGCGATGTTTTCAGTACCATACACTATACAGTGTCACCAACTTAGCATTACGCCACTTTCCCGTCAGTTCATCTCTTTGAGGGCCTAATATCATTTAAAGCACCTTCCTTTCAAATACCAGCAGCTTATTTATTTCCCGCTGATGTAAAGTCCATGTTTCGCTTCCATATGTAACAACTGGGCGAATAATTGGCGTGTACAGTCTTAATTTATAACATTAGCAGAAGAACAACAAGGTTTTAGGTCGGGAAGGTCATGCACTGACGCTATATTTATAATGAGGCAAGCAATACAACAAACCTGCATATTTATGTTTCGTGGACCTTAAGAAAGCATTTGACAGGGTCACATTAAAGGACGTTATCCACTTGGTATACACGAGAGAGGTACCTCTGGGAATAATTAAAACGATAGAAAACATCTACCAGAACAACACAATAAAAGTAAAAGTGGAAGATGAACTAACTGACCTAATTGAAGCCGGCAATGGGATAAGACAGGGGGATTCCTTGAGTACTTTATTGTTCAACCTGATCATGGACGAAATAATAAAAAAAGTTAGAACTAAAAAAGGATGCAAAATGGGAGAAAAACAACTTAAAGTAATCTGCTATGCGGACGATGCAATACTAATATCTCAAAGTGAAGATGATTTACAACGTATGCTGCACCAATTCAACATAATCGCCAGAAAATTTAACATGTTAATTTCCTCAAAAAAGACAAAATGCATGGTTATAATAGCAGATCCAAAAAGATGTAAATTGGAGCTGGAAGGTCAGATAATAGAACAAGTGATGGAGTTTAAATACCTAGGCATCACACTATACCAAGACTTGAAACAGAAGTGGAAGATCAAGTGAATAGAGCAAACAGAGCCGCAGGTTGCCTGAATGACAGAATTTACAAAACAGTCATCAGACCAACACGACCCGACACAGAGAGGACAAAAAGATTGCTCGAAACAGCGGAGATGAAAACCCTTCGAAAGTCGATAGGATGACTCTATGCGACAGAGCTAGAAGTACAGATATACGACGGAGATGCAAGATGGATAACATTAACAACTGGGTACGAAACAGAAGAATAGAATGGAATGACCACATAAGCCGAATGACAACAAATAGAGTAGTCAGGACAGCGAAAGACGGTTCCCCAATAGGAAGACGATCAGTGGGAAGACCACGAAAACGATGGAACGACAACTTACTAGAGGCACATTGAAAAAACAGACAGAGTCATGTCTATACAAAAAAAAAGAAGAAGAAGAAGAAGAAGAAGAAGAAAAAGTCCTAATTTAGATTTTCTTCAGCAACTTAGATCTTATAATGATCTATTCCCCGCAGCTATCCTTGCTAAGACCTCCCACTTTCTCCATGTGGTTGTCGTCTGTGATTACCGCCCCCATATATTTAAACTCTTTTACCACTTCGAAGTTGTGGTCATTAATAGTTATGTTCTGCCTAACTCTGGGTCTTGGATTTTTGGTTACGAGCATATATTTCGTCTTCTCTTTATTACTTCCAAGGCCCATACTACTTGTTTCTTCCTCGACTTCCGAAAACACCTCTCTTACGTCTCTTTTAGAATTAGCGACTGCATCTATATCATGAGAAAATGCCAACAATAGTTTTGATCCTCGATTAGCAAATTCCCCTGTCAGCTGAGATGATATTCTACTTATTGCATATTATAAGGCCAAATTGAATAGCAACGGTGATAAGGCATCCTCCCTTATCGGCTATATTTGCGCTAGCTCCACTAATTTTCTTGGTGTTCCACTTTTTAGCATTGCTAGCCATATTCTGCTTCTTTTTATCGAATTTTGGTGTACATCTCAGTTGAACTCCAAGTTTTTTTTTAATATTATTCTGATCGTACTTTTTTTATCTATTGTTGACCTTTTAGCATGAAAACCGCATTGGTAATTGCCTAGAATATCTTCAGAATACGGAGTGAGCCTCTTTAACAAGATAATTGATTGAACATTATGCTGTACTAATAAGCGATATTCTTCTTCAAGTGTCATCTCCGCGACGGAGGTCGGCAATCGTCATGAAAAGTTCATTTGATGTACATTCGGACCACTTGGTACCGTATGGAACCATACCTCAGGTTGCTCAGCCACGATATTCTGCGTCTTCCTATGCTTCTCTTTCCTTGAATCTTTCCCTGCATAATCAACTGGAACAAGTTGTATCTCTCTCCACGTGTAATATGTCCGTGATATTCCAATTTTCTGGTTTTGATTGTATTTAACACTTCCATTTCTTTATTCATCTTTCTCAGAACCTCTCTGTTTGTAACGTGTCCTGTCCATGATATTTTCAGAATTCTTCTATATACCCACAACTCGAATGATTCCAGTTTTTTCATTGATGCCAAATTCAAGGTCCAAGCTTCCATTCCGTAAAGCAGAGTCGAAAAAACGTAGCACCTAGCCAACCTGACTCTTAGCTCTAGCTTTAGATCTCTTGTGCAGAGCACTTTTCTCATTTTGTTAAAATTCGCTCTAGCCTTTTCTATTCTAATTTTAATTTCCTGGAAGTAATCATTTGTTGAGTTGATGATTGTTCCAAGATATGCATATTTGTCTACTCGTTCGACATTGGTTCCGTTTATGAGGAGATTCTCGTTATTTCTTTGAGTTTCAGATATTTTCATAAATTTTGTCTTCTTGATGTTCATTGTTAGACCGTATTCCTGGCTATATGTCGCTATTCTGTTAACCAGCCTCTGAAGATCTTCAACATTTTTGGCTAAGATGACAGTGTCATTCGCATATCTAATGTTTTAATGGGAACTCCGTTCAGTTTTATTCCAGCTGTTTTACCCCCAAAAGATCTTGTTTTAGGATCTCTTCCGAGTAGGCATTAAAGATACTGGCGACAATACGCATCCCTGTCTCACCCCATGTCTAATATTTCAATTTCATCTGACAACTGTTCGTTAACACTTACTTTTGCTCGCTGCTTATAGTATAAATTAGATATGATCCTGAGGTCATTGTAGTCTATCTTCTTTAATTTCAGGACATTCATTAATTGTCAATGCCGTACTTTATCAAAAGCTTTATTATAGTCAATAAAACAGACATACTTATCTTGATTAACGTCTCGGCACCTTTGTATTAGGATATTAAGTGAGAAAAGAGCTTCACGTGTTCCTAGGCCTTTGCGAAAACCAAATTGAGTATCATTAATATCTACGTCCAGTTTATGATACTATATTGGGTTATGGATAACTCTCAGTAGCAAGTTCAGCACATGGGACATCAAACTAATGGTGCGGTAATCGGCGCATTCTCTTGCGTTTTTCTTTTTGGGGAGACAAACAAAGATCGATGTTATCCGTCTTTTGGGTAATACGCCTGAGTTATAAATTTGGTTCAAGAGTATCACTAGAACATCAATGTGCTGTTCATCTATAATTTTCATTAATTCGGTAGGAAGCATGTCAGGTCCAGGGCTTTTTCCGTTCTTCATTGTTTTTAATGGGTGTGCTAATTCTTCTTTTGTGATATCTGGACCTGGACCAATGTCTGCTGAAGTAAGTTCTATGTTTTCTAGGTCTCCTCTTTCATCATCGAAGAGTTCATCTATGTATTCTGTCAACCGTTGTACTTTCTCATCGGTCTGTGTCATAGTAATACCGTGTCTATCCAGAAGTCCACCATTGAGATTTTGTTTTCGTTGCGCTGTCATTTCTTTTACTTTCTTGTGTAGATTAAACAGATCGTATCTTTTTTGCAGTCCAAAGGTCCTCAACCTCTTTGCATTTTTCTTTAAAGTGTTTTTCTTTTGCCTGTTTTATCATCCTTCTTATCTGGTGGTTAATCTCCCTGTATTTATTGTTATCTTTGTTCTTATATTGTCCCCGTTATTCCATCATATTGAGCATCTCGTCGTTCATCCATTCTTCACTTCTTTTTGTAGAAGTCTTCAGTATTTCTTTGCACGGTTCTAATAGACAATGTTTTAGTCGTTCCCAGTGCTCGTCAATATCATTGGTGTCTATGTTCAGTTTGCTACAATTCATATGCAGTTCGTGTTGGAGGAATTCTTTTACGTTTTGTTGTTTAAGCTTGCTTGTGTCTATTTCTTTGATGTCTTGCGATAATAAGCGATAAGCATCTATAATTCCGAAATTGTTCTTTATGTTCTTATGAATGGGCATTATAACACTTCCATTCAATTCCCTAGGCATTTTCTGTTGTTGCTATACTCTCAGTATAATGTCATACAATTTTCGATGTAAAACGTGTCGATTAGAAAATATTGGAAAAATATTTATTTTACTATTGGAAAGGGATGTAACTTTTTATGTGTTAAGATTTGTATTAAGATACCTATGTTATTTTTAATGTTGTTAAAATTTACAACCTTCCGTTATTTACAGCTCGCCTATCGGGTATTAAATTTATTTTCCAGTTTATAACGTATGCGCTATAGAACGCTGAATTAAACATAAGAACTGTAGCGTAACAAGTACATTTGAATGTCACAAATTAGACGAACGCTAGAGAGACAAATCCGCAATTGATATTGACGTGATATCAGACCCAACGCTGCAATGCCGAATACAGAAATCAATTAACAATACTAATCAGGGCAATATTGTCGTATTAAATTTGGGAATGGGTGTTGCAAATACAACCGTGTAGTTAAGATCGTAAATCATGCATACTTTGTCAGTTCAATTTCCAATTTAGATCCAGTCTTCTGTAGTTCCGTAATGGACGCAACTTGTAGACTTTGTTAATGCCTCTAAGGGCTACTTGATGTATGTTTAACATAATAGGAAAGTTTGGTAATTAATTAGAAGAGCTATGCAGTTGGATAGCAATCAAAATTTTTAATATGCGAAAACACTCAGTTTAAAGGATATAAGTTCCTCAGAGTTATCGCATACACTGCTAAAATGTTATGGCAAGGAGAATTCTTTTTAAATCCAATTTCTAAATCGATGAAATTACCCATAACTTTGTTTATCTTAGGACATATTTTCGTGGCTCCGTACAACTATGTTGTATTTGCAAATATGAGGACAAAAAGGAATAAAAAATACACAGACAATACCAAATGTATCTTTTATCAATATACATATACCATATAAGATTAATATACCTGCTGAATGGAAATAAAATTTACATAAAAAACAAGATTATACCATATCATTATCAGTATAAATAAAAATAGGTCATATTTATGTTCCTAATATTCTGTCCGGTCATATGAATTTGTGGAAGAAACTGTCTCTATTCAATCATTTATATAAAACACAAATTCGCTTCGACTCTCTGGGCATATCTTTTGTTTTTCAATAAAACAGATCTAAACTTGAGGAGTTGATTTTCTTTATGCTGCATCTCTTGATCTCATTCCCTTAGGATAAAAGACATATTAGGCCTTAAATAATTCTTAATTTAAAAAAATTACAAATTGTTGTTTTGAAGATCTCTGCTTACAATCGGCTTTTCTGCTGCCACAAAACTTTATATCAAACTTTCTTTCACTATTCAAAACTTATTTTCTTACAGTAAAACAAATTCATATACTTCCGAACGATAAAACTTATTTTCTTCACATATTTTTACCGACTCCCCGGCTATTTCTTTTACTAAAACTAACTTCCCTTTCTTCCTGTGTATTAAAATATCTCTCGACCAATCAAATCACTCCAAACAAACATACCTTGTCCTTTCCTCTCTTTGGCCATTCAAACATTCCTACTACTACTACTATCGGTTTACAGCGTTCTCCGACGCCTTCCGACTCCTAACCGCCATTCTTCTCTATTTAACCATACACCTGGAGGGATTTCTCTTTCCTCTAGTTCTTTTTCAATTCCCTCCCTCCAGCTTCTTCTCGGCCTTCCTCTTTTTCTTCTCCCTTGTGGTGTCCATGCCAAAATCTGTTTAGGGATCCTGTCATCTGGCATTCTCTGTACATGGCCGTACGATACCAGTTGTTTTGTTTTTATGTCATCAATTATTGTATGTGTTACTCCTATCATTTCTCGTATTATCTCGTTCGGTATCCGATCTCTTCTTGATTTGCCTTCATTCCATGCCCAACATTCCTTATTTTACTAAAAAAAATCGTCACGATTCCCTTGTAAAAACTCCTAATGACCTTTAATTGTTTTCAAGTTAAATAGAAACAGCTTATCTTACTATAAAATTTACAAAGCTATATCGGCAACGGAGTTTACTTTTATATTATACACATTTCTTCTTACTTTCTAATCCTTACTAAATTACAGTCGGAAAAATGAAAGAATACCCATGAACGAACATATAAAACACACTGTATTTTTCTGTCACCGTGTCACAAAGAAAATTGTCCAGTGCAAGTACATGTAACAATAATTATTACATGTACTTGCGCTGGCCAATTTTTTGTGTGACTCGATGACAGGAAAATGCAGCGTGTTTTATATGTTCGTTCATGGGTATTCTTTCATTTTTCCTACTGTATCTATAGTTAATCATACATATAAATAAACTTGCGTACATAGAAATCGGCCAACTTAAAAATTTGGTCATTTTTGATTTTTCGAATTTCCTAAACCTGTTGTCCGATGTAAGTGATTTTTTTAATATGTTATAGCCTTATTCTTTGACAATACCGCTGGTAAAATATTGTTGCTAAAGAGGTAAATTTTATTATATAACGGGTGTATGAAACAAACTGTATTTATTATCAAAGTTAGCATCACCCTGTGGAATGTTCTAGCATTTATAAAATACTGAAATTAAAACCAAACTATAGCATCATCTTTTCTCAACATTATGTTCTTTTACTTATTCTCTTATGTTGGACCATGAAAAAGTTAGGTACTTTAACAACTAGCCATGTTTTTCATAAATGCAGGGTGTTTTAAGTTTGGCAAACTTCAAGGGGTAATTCTGCATGAAAAAATATTGACAGTTTGCTTTATAATCGTATGTCCGCAAATGCTTCGTTTCCGAGATAGGGAGTATTTGACATAAATCTGCTTAACCCAGATAATACAAAAAATCATGTGACGGAATCAAGAAAGTCATATGTTGTTCGCCGACCTACGGAAAGTTTACGATAAAGTTCCACTGAAGAAGCTGTGGTAATCAAGGGAAAGCCCGAATATTATTATAGAAATAATCAAAACCATCAAAGTGCTATACAACCCATAATAAAAATAAAAACAGGAACACAAATAACAACAGGGTTTCTAACATCAAAAGGATATTGCCTGTCCGCCACGTTATTTAAAATATACCTTGAACGTATATTAAAAAGATGGAAAAAAATGTAGAACAATGGGGATACCACTCACCAAGGCTTTGGTATATACGCTGAACTTTGCAGATGATCAAGTAATAATTAATGATGGCTCAAGGATAAGACGATTTAAACTATATGGCACGAGAATTAATTGAAGAGTATGATATATGGGGTCTAGAAGTTAATAAAAAGAAAACCGAATACTTCTGCATTGGAAGAGAACAAAAAGATATCATATTAGAAAACACCACAATAAAACGCTGCTATGACTACAAATATCTAGGTATTAATATTTCGCACGATGGAATATTAGACAAAGCCATAAGAGAAAGAGATAAGTCAGGTAGAAAAGCAATATAGTATATTAAGTATGGAGAACGGTAAGGGTTTTATACCGATCGAAGACAATTGTTTGGAGGAGGAGCGGAGCGACGACTTATTAACACGGCTTATTTTCTGAGATCGGTTACCCTTAACGTTCGACATGCTTATAACGTTTTTTGCACGACTGATAAGTACCATTATAAATTATAAAATTAAACATTTTCGTCATATTGACTAGTTTCATTCATTTTATCAAGATAGATACTTTGGTTGTTAGGTAGTAACTAGGGTGCATAACAACAATGGAGAATTGAGTTTTTATTTGGTTGTCAATAATTTTAAGTACAATTTTGATTATTATAAATTAAAATATGAGCGAAAATGAATTTGAAGAAATTGAACGGGCTTGGGAAGAAGGGTATTCCGCAATTATTCCCGAAGAATCCAAAATCCGTTATCAAAATACCTACCAAAGTTTTAAAAAATGGTGCGAAGGCAAGAATTTAAGAATCGAAGAAAAGACTCTATTGGCATATTTTGTTCAAAGACATATGAAGTTGAAAGCTCCTGGAAGCCTCTGGGCAGAATATTCAATGATTAAATCCACCGTTTTTCTTTATGATGGCATTGATATTTCCAAGTTTTCAACTTTGATCCCGTATTTGAAGAGAAAAAATGTTGGCTATAGGCCTAAGAAAGCGAGCATTTTTACACGGGAGCAATTTGAAAAATTTTTGATGGAAGCACCGGATGAAGAATTTCTAGTTCACAAGGTAATATAAGCTAGTTTAGGTAAAAGAAATACTCTAATGAAGATTGTTTCATAATTTGTAGGTCGCAATGATATTGGGAATACCTGGTGCCTGTAGAAGAGAAGAATTATATAATATTACTATGAATGATATCCAACAAACCGATGGTTTAATGATTGTAAAAGTACCCAATACAAAAACGAACATCCAGCGTACTTCTACAGTCGTTAATAAACCAGACGATAAAATTCCATATTTAGAAATTCTGCAAAAATAAATTAAAATTAATAGATTTTTTAACTCGACGGTAAGTGAATTACTTACCGTCGAGTTGGAGTACTTACCGTCGAGTTGGATTACTTACCGTCAAGTTGCTAGTAAATGTCACGTACTAACGTAAAATCTGCCACGGTAAACAGTCAAAAATGATCAATCGTGCAAAAATAATATTAAACAGTATTTTATGGGACCGATCCATCAGCAGAGAAAATAAAAAGAGGATAGATGAGAATATAGTGAAAATTATCACTGTATACAGCTGTGAGGTATGGCCATTGAAGAAAACAATAATGGCAACGCTGAGAGTAACGGAAATGGATTTTTGGAGAAGAATAGTAGGAGGATCTATGAGAGAAAGGATTACCAACGAATGAATTAGAAAAATAATGGGAAGCAAACGAGCACTCACGGATGACTTATCAACAAAACAACTTATCTGGCTTAGATATATACAAAGAATGGATGAACAACGAATACCAAAGGAAATACTAAAATGGCATTCAGAAGGAAAGAGTAAACGAGGTAGACTAAGAAAAGTTTGAAGCGACGGAATAGACCGTTATATAAGAACGTTATAAACCGACATGTAGTAGTAGTATCTATTTGGGCGGTGCCGCCCAAAATCCCGACAGCCAAAATCCCGACAGCCAAAATCCCGACGGCCAAAACACCGACACGCCAGAATCCCGACACGCCAGAATACCGACAGGCCAAAATCCCGACATGCAATAATCCTCGCATAAGTAAAAATTCCGACTTTTGTTTAATACTTTTAATACAAAATACTTTTGTTTAGTAACAAAACATAAAAAACAGATGGCCATAAACAAAAAACAAGAAATAAATGTAATTATATGTTAAAATGAAACTTATCAAACCTGTCAGGATTCTGGCCTGTCGGGATTTTGGCCTGCCGGCATTCTGGCGTGTCGGGATTTTGGCCGTCGGGATTGTGGCTGTCGGGATTTTGGCTGTCGGGATTTTGCGGTAACCTAGAGTTGCACAAGTTTGACTTGAATGTTTGAACTTGACTTGAGTTTGACTTAATTTCAAGTCAAATTCAAGTCAATCCTTCCGACAAATAATTCAAGTCAAGTCAAACTGGTCAATCGTACAGGTTTGAAAATTCAAACTGTTTGTCAAACTAGTTTGAAAAAGTTTGAAAAATAATTTATTTCGTAGAGATATACTTTTTTTGTTGAGATAGACATGTTAGTTGCCAATTGAGATAATAAATTTAATAATACAATGAGTTCCATAAAAAAGTAACTTGATATAGGAAGCGATTATAGTCAAAACAGGGTAATAAATTTCTTAAAAATAATTGCTGTAAGCTTAGAATTGCTTGCAAGTTTCGTTTCATCGATATCACTGTTTTATATTTTTATTCAAGTGTTATTACTGGATTAAAACAAAGTTCAATTTCGTTTTAAAGAATTAGTTCACTATTTGTCATTTTATAACTCTGTTCTTTATTTCTACATATTATGCACTTTGCAATTTTCATTGTTTTGAAATCACATTCCGCAACATCAAATAAATCAGTATATTTATTTTTCTTAATTATTAATACTGCTTCGACTACAGATTGTTTCTCTTAATTTTTGCAGTGGGAATACCTTCAAAATTAGACTCAATTTGTTTTGGTACTTATTCTGAGCCGAAAAATATCCAGGTTCAGAAATTATCTCACAAAGCACACACTTCAAAACTAACGTAATAATAGCTGATATGATATTTAAACCACAGACAGAAAAATAAAACCCAATAAACCCGCTATTTAGGATAATTTAGAAAACTTAATGCATCTACATTAATTTATTTAAAATTTAAACCCAAACATAACATCATTTATAGCCTGTATCCGAAAAAAAATATAAAACCAATAACCCTATGGTCCGTTTTGAATTTTATAAATACTTTTGTATTGTCTTGTTTTCCAGGGAACTGCAGGTTGGTACCAGATGTTGTTTTCGATGACATAAATGCCTCTGTTAATAAAAGAAAGTCATAAAAACTCCAAATGATTATTTTGAATTGTCCATTAATCAACCAAATAGTATTTTTTGCAACCATTAAGGGCATAGGCGTAACATGCCCCCTGTCAAAATATTCAATGTGTTTTAAATGTATTTATTTTTTTCGAATCCTGAGAAAACTAATAAATATTTTTGAAAAATTTAAAAGCAGCATGAAAGATTACATTATTTCTGAGGGCAGAAAATCCCTGAAAACTTCTATAATGTTTATTTTAATAAGTTACAGAGTGAAAATAAAAGTGAAAATTTAGTGTGATTTTTAATTGAAATATTTCATTCAAAAGAAACTTAGATATTATTTATTCTAAGGGACTTTCGGCTCTTGGTAATAACGTAATCTTTCATTCTGCGTTGAAATTTTTCAAAAATACAGGATTCGAAAAAAATGAATATCTACATTTAAAACACATTGAAAATTTTGACAGGCGACATTTTGCACGTCTTCCCTTAACGAGAACTCGTAGTAACAAAGTGCTTTATTCCTGTTCGAAAGTCAAACTATCCGTGTAGATTCATTTCTTCATATTACAAGTTGTAAGACTCCCGTTTAGTAATTCCTAAGTTCTTTATATCTTGAATGTACTAATCTGGTTACTGGTTAGTTTTTTTAAGTGAAACTTTTTATTAAATATAATATATTAGATTATAAACCTGGTATATTCCAGGTCAAATCAATCAGACAAAAACTTTTGGATCTCAGATTTGTCTGAAACTTAGTGTAGAGCTTCTACTTAATTCTTCTTTTTTTCTCTCTTAAAATACCATTTTAAGCGATTTTACAGTGATTTGGTATTTATTTAAACAAATTTGCATTTTTTTATCGTAAAATATCAATAGAAAAAATAATGTTTTAATAGTAGGGACTCAAAAATTCATTATAACAAGCTATTTTAATTAAAAACAAGTTTTGATAAAATTTTTGACGACACACAAAAATTATAATAAAAGAAATTATAGGAAATCATATTTTCAACAATTTTAGTCCTTTCTCTTTTTGTCAAAAAGAGCGAAACAGCGGAATTCATTCGCAATTTTAAATTTATACTACTATCGACCCCCCAAAGATTAGAAAAATAGAATCTTGCTTGGGTAGCTCGGCATACAAGATAAATGCTAACCCGACTGGACTGACTATATTATATAATTTTGACTCTGATATTATTGCATGTAACTTTTCATATATTGTAAAGCTATATAAATTCTTCGAAATACTTAAAGTCCTGTGTTTTGGCTATGTGTGGGCAAATTTTCAGCCAAATCGAACAACTTATATTTTGGGAATGGAGGAACATGTAAAAAAACAGTATTTTAACGTTTTCTACACTAAAATTTGATCAAAAACTTGTTTTAAATAAAAAAACTTGTTAGAATGCCTAATATTCACCTTTTTGAGTTCCTTCTATTAAAACATTGTTTTTTCCATTGATACGTTACAATAAAAAAAATGCAAATTTGTTTAAATGAACACCGAATCACTGAAAAATCTCTTAAAATGATAGTTTGAGAAAAAAAGAGGAAGAAAACGGTTCGACCATCAATGTCTTATTTTTACCCTCCCCCCAAAGGCAAATTTCTAGATCCGTATTGGAAATAAACACGTTGCCCAATATGATAATCAAACTTCAAACTGTTTGAAGAAGTTTGATTTCAAGTCAAACCTAAAGATATCGAAATCAAGTCAAGTCAAACTTTTTTGCAAAAAAAGTTTGGTTTTCAAGTCAAGTCAAGTTTGCTGAATAAAATCAAACTAGTTTGACTTGATGCATCTCTACGGTAACCCCTATTTGGGACGTGTTATTAGCTGATTTACGTTTTCTAGCATTTCATCTAATTCATCTTTTCAGTCGGCTGCGTCTTTTGATTCCTAATGCTTCCCTGCCATTTCCTAATTACCACAAGTTTTGTTGAAAAACAAATAAAATTAACGTTTTTGTTATAGGGTTAAACGTAAACTAAATACCTTTTAAAAAACAAAATAAATTATCGTGCAATTCAATTAAAATGGTGTCAACAGCTGCAGAAAAGCGTGAGTTATAAAGTTGGCGTTAGTTTTCATTTCACGTTTTAGGAGAGTCTCAGCGTAAAAACAACCAATTAGGAAGTCGGATACTGATGAAATGCAGTTTCCAATTTTATCTCGTAACGATTCCAGCCGGCTTTAACTTACGAGATTTACCTAAGGGGATAAAACTAAAAGTTTAATTTGATTTTACATTTCAGTTAATCGGTTAGGTAGTTTAATATGATTTGTAATTGCTTTTTGAGACATCGAAATATATGTAAATGTTGGGTGTAGATATTTATAATAAATACTATTTAAAATAGGCCATGTATTATATTTTTTAGTCACATTATTTTATCTACTAACTGACGGCTAACCAGATATTTCAGGTCTGTAGTGGAAATATTTTACGTGCACCCAAGGTATTCCTATTGCAGTGGGCAAAGGATACTGTAGCATCAAGGATATAATGCGGGAATCCGACATGGGAGATGACAACAGAGCAGTCAGTCCCTAAATATAAAATGGAACCTACTCTCTGCAGGAGGAAATATACTCCAGGGAGGTATGGGGAGATCCTGACGGACATTCAAAGAATGAGGACCACGCCTGGTATACAGCTGAGTCCAATACAGAAGATGGGTCGGGATCAGGAGTACATAGTGAAGATAGGGACGATAACGGTTCCATCACACGAGGATAATATACCTATGTATTTCAGGCAGAGGTATGTGCAATCCTGCACTGTGCAAGAATAAACAGATTGATGACTTATACTAATAAGAGATTCACTATCTGTTTAGACAGCTAAGCGGCCTTGAGGGCTTTAAAGAACCCAAGGATAACCTATAACCTCCAGGCTTATATGGAAATGCCGCGAAACGTAACACACTGGCGGAACATGACGAGGTTAAACTCATAAGGGTGCCTGGACATCAAGGTATGGCTGGAAATGAGAAAGCCGACGAACTTGCTAAACGAGGATCAGCAAAATTATACTTCGGTCCAAAATCGGCACTGGGCGTGCTCAAAGGCACAAGCTGTAACAAGAGATACGAAGGCAACACAAACAATACTTTGAAAAAATTCACACACAAAATCATGGAAAGAGATTTGTACCTTAGACATGCGCAGAAGGTACTGAAAATCTACGCAAAATGAACAGGAAGCCGCTCAAAATCACGACCAGTTTACTAACTTGACATTTGCCAGTAAAAGGAGAGCTACACACGATAGGACTAAACAATGGAGATCTCAGTTACATACTATGAAATAGAGAGACCGAGACATTCAGACATCTATTGTGCGACTACGAGGCACTGGATCGCAAGAGACAAGCACTGTATGGAGACTGCAGACTAAGTCCGAAAGCATACGGCACTAACCCAATGGACCTTTAAAGGCTAGTGAAGGTCACTACAATATTGGATTGGGTGCCATGAGAACAAACGGAAGAAAGCACAATAAGCCAAAAGACTGCAGTGTGACCGGGGTGCATTAGAATTTCCTCACCAAACAATAGTTAATGAATAAAAAATAAAAAAAAAATGGTCCGTGTAAAGATCTTATACCCATACCAATACCTATAGAACCAATAGGACCTATATATTTATGATTATACAGTTTATTTGATGCCAAAAATTGTTCAAAATTCAGATAGTAGTAATCACTCCAGTAGTCTGGAGGAGGAATACAACCTTGACCTATGCTTCGTTTGGACTGAAACAGAGACCTTTAAGGACTTCATGAAAATTTAACTGATAACCACACATTTGTCTTTTTCAATGGCTGACCTGGTCTGGAGTATTCTTCTTCTTTGCGCATTATGTGGCCGAGGTACAGTAAAACAAATTTTGATCCAATTACAGAAACAAGGCTAATGTGCGGTATTTTAAGAAACGCTTTTTTTAGTTACGAGTGACTAAAATTAAATTTATTGTAAAAAATCAACTAAAAAGAAAAAATAAAAAAAATTAATAACTTAACGGATTATTCGAAAAAAACTGTTAGACAGATTAAATATACAGTGGAACCTACAAAAGTGGAATATACAAAAATCTCACACAATCATTAAAATAATTACACTTTTATAAAAAAGAACTTTTTTATAATAAAACCTTTTTATTATTTATAGGAAAGAATATAAAATAATTTAACGATAAACGATTTAACGATAAAATGCTTAAAATTCCAAAAATTACACTCTAATAAAAATAGTTATTTATGAAACAGTTCGTGAAGTATGCTTTTTGTGAACGCACGCGATATTTAGAGCACGAGCGACAACGGAGCGAGTGCTATAAATCGCGTAAGTTCGCAAAAAGTACTTCACGCACAGTTTCATACAATATTTTATCTACAATAAACAAATAGGTATAAAAACTGTAACTCTTCGTCACCGGAATTCATTTCCATTCTACAATTTTTAGAACTTTAACATTTAAAAATCCTAACTACTTTCAAACCACAAAACAGTCAAAAATTTTGTTGTAAGTCATTGCGCATATTGTCATCACCATGACAACGCGAAAGTTAAGGATATTTGATTATATGAAAGTGTGCTAAAAAACCCATTGAAAGTGTGCGAAAAGTAAATCCCATTTAAAATACATTGCTACTTCACGCACACTTTACACTCTTCACGCACTGCTATCTATAATGACAGTTTTCACAAACTAATAACATAACTTATACATAATATGACAGAGTAGATAATAGTTATTTATGAAACAGTTCGTGAAGTATGCTTTTTGCGAACGCACGCGCTTTTTAGAGCACGAGCGACAACGGAGCGAGTGCTATAAATCGCGTAAGTTCGCAAAAAGTACTTCACGCATAATTTCATACAATATTTTATCTACGATAAACAAATAAAAAAAGCTGTAACTCTTCGTCACTGGAATTCATTTCTATTCTACAATTTTTAGAACTTTGATATTTAAAAATTCTAACTACTTTCAAACCACAAAACTGTCAAAACTTTTGTTGTAATTCATTGCTCATATTGTCATCACCATGACAACGCGAAAGTTAAGGATTGTCACCATGACAACGCGAAAGTTAAAAACAGTGCGAAAAAGTAAATCCCATTTAAAATACATTGTTACTTCACGCACACTTTAAATCCTTCACGCACCGCTATCTATAATGACAGTTTTCACAAACTAAAACTTATACATAATATTTAATATGACATAGAGTAGAAAAAGTACTTTTTATAATATCACGGTTTTGTTATTGTACATGTACATTATGTAGGACACAACATATTTGGAAAGAATAATTAACTTATAAAATATGAATTTTTAGTAGGTGTATTAACTGTTATTTATAATTATGATTCCAAAAATTACACTAGTATAAAATAGTATATTTTAAAATACCACTGTTGTTTAAAATAGTATATATACTTTTAAGTATATAAAGTTTTAATTATTAAATTAAAAAAAATACGCAACAGCCGGGTTCCAACTGGGGACCTCTTGATCTGCAGTCTAATGCCACTGAGGCATCATCAATTTGTAGATATCAATTTATTAACGTACTTTAAAATATCATTGCATTAGTCACATTTTTATAATAGTTTGAAATTAAAAAAAAAAAATCGATTTATCCATACAGTGTGATTGGTCAGTAAAGCTTTGTAGATCCGTTATAAAATAAGTAATAGATAGTAATAAAATTATTAACAAAAATTGTAGCCAACTTTGATTACAGATTGATAATCAGTAATCGTAAATTGTAAGTTTTAGACAATTCTTCAGTCATGGCTTACTTAAAATTTGGAAAGATTTAGACCCGTAATTATTAATAATTTTGCTCTGAGAAATGAAAATATCTCGAAAACTAATAAATTTACACATAGGGAATGTTATACAAAAATGATAGTATGGTAATGGTACTTTTCGATAATGATATAAAATACAGGGTGTTCTATTTAAAATTACTGAGAATATAATGTACTTGCGTTTTGACTCACCCTGTATTCAATATAAAGAAAATTAGCAAAACAAACATTTACGAAAATGTTAACAATAAATAAAAAATATGACGTCAATAAACAATTGACCTTGTGCTTGCTTTTATTTATACAGGTAGTTAAACTTGTTACGATTTTCATATAAAATTGGTTATAACTTTGTAAATACCCCGTATAACATACCAAACCTTTATTTTTTTGTAATCGAAAAGTTACGAAGATATCGAATATATAATAAAATATAGGGTGTTCTATTTAAAAAAAACATAGTTTGGTCTGCCACTATGTTATCGAACACCCTGTAATATTCTAACTAATTTTGTAATATGAAGTCAAAGTTCGCTACAATTTTTGTTATTAAGTTTTATCGCTATACATTACTAAAACGGATCTACGGAGCTTCACCCCACTAATAATTAATCACCCTGTATAATATCAGTTAAATATTGCATTTTTAGCTAGTTCTAAGCTATCCTGCAAATTTCAGGTGTCTAGATAGCCTAGAACTATTTTTAAAATGGATTACAAAATTTGCGGAGTCCGTGACACCAACCAAGCCAAGTATATAAAAAGGGTTTAAAATTGAAAAAATCTAGCACATTCGTTAAAGAAAAGCGTGGGGCGCGTCTTCATCGAATAGGTAAACGGTTTTCGCCCCACGCTTTTCTTTAACGAATGTGTTAATTTTTTCAATTTTTTAACGAATGTGTTTGATTTTTATATATTTAATCTCTCTAACAGTTTTTTCGAATAATCCTTTAAGTTTGAATTTTTACTCGTAACTAAAGAAAAGCGTTTCTTAATTTTTTTTTAAAAATTTTTTATTTCTACATTTTAGTCTTACACTTTTTAAACATTAAAATATATCGTCATGTATATTAAAATATATTGTTATGATCTGCTTTTTATTAATTTTATATTAATTATTATTTATTTGATTAATTATTTAATTGTCGCAAATCATACATAAAAAAAGAATAAAAAATCTCAGGGTGCCTTTTTATAATATCAAGAAAATGTCTAAATTATCTCACGTTATACTTATCTTCTCTCGTGAGTTCAGTATCTCTTAGTTGATCCTAATCGGGATAAAATAGGGAAAAGAAATAAAGCAAAATATTAAAATAAAAATACAGAATTGTCTTTTATTTATCAAAATCAATACTCTAAAATCTATCAAGTCTAAAAACCTGTGGACACAGATGTCCGAATGAAATTTTTACCACTTAATTTTTATTATAGTTAAAAAATTAATAATTTATTGGTTTGTTCCCGATGACTTTGGTAAAACAAAATTAAACAAACAAATTTATGTATTCGCAAGATTAGCTATATTTCCTATTTACTTTTAGAAATATTGGAATTTTAATTCATATGCTTTTTACTCAAAATTTTAGTTTCCGAACATAAAAATATCTTTCACATAAGTTGACTGACCTTTTGCTTCAATCACTCTGATGTCTTCTCGTGACCCAAAAACAGCTCCCCCTCGTTGACTATGTCAAAGGCTACTCATCAAAGCCCCCTCCGTTCTCCAGCTTCAAAACTATCAGCATACCAGCACTAATTCTCCAACAAGCCGGGCCTCTTTTGACACGTACTCGATTCAAACAAAACTCCAAAAATTCTCTGCTCTCCTTCTCACAATAATACAGAATCAAAGAGGTATTTCGTCTCAATTTGATCTGTCTCTCGTTCCACTTTTCAACACTATTCTCCACTATCAAACAGCCACTGGTACTTGCTAACAATCTATCCACGAAAACGTCGAACTGCTCTTCAGCGATGCCAAAAACATAATGACTTCTTTTTCAAACTCTCTCAATCATTCAAACTACCTTTCCCCTTCCAACTTGCCAAGAATCAGAAACAATCTTTTCCATTCGACAAACAAACATTCATTTTCAAAATTATTCCGACCATCCTAATTACTTTCGGGGAAACTCTACAACATTTACTCGTGTTGAACAAAGATATTAAAATTCCAAACTTTCTTTTTAAACCACTTTCCCAGAAAGTGATAATTACATCTACCTGTGGATTCTATAGTTCTCGTAATAAACAATCTATTTTCATTTTAAATCTAAATACATCGTCCTTTTCACTTTAATTATTCACAAAAGTCTTTAATGGTTCATCGGAAAGCTCATTAAAAGAGAAATCTACTTACATCCAAACTAAATTCTAATAAATATTTACAGCTCAATATACAGGGTGCATCAAATTTATGTGCCCGCGTTATTTGAAAAAAAAAATAATTTAATTTTTATTTTGCCTTTGATTGATAAAATTGAAAACACAATAATATGTATAAAACATAATGATGTACAAACGTGAAAAGTAGTCGGAACTGGCAAAAAATTTGAAACTTTATTGTTTATTCACGTAAAAAGTGAAATTATGTATAGTTCGTATATGTAGTATAAAATTATTAGCTGCAATCTGTATAAAAAGTTTTTTTATTGACTATTCGTGTATTGTTTCCGCGAATGCATATACCTGAAATTTTCATTCATGTGGATTGAAGAAAAGACAGTCAAATTAACGTCTAAAAATTTGACCCAAACAATTGAACTATAAAGAAAAGCGTTTAGCAAGATTTCAGACTCATTTCCAAGTGAAAATTATTCATCTTTTTAGCGAGAATTTGGAACATAAATGGTCGTCAATCAGTAATGAACAAATCGATAAGAAATATTAATAATATTAATGTACAAATATTGTACTTTCTTCTTCTTATTGTGCCGTCTCCTTTCGAAGGTTGGCGATCCAAATGGTAACTGTGTCTTTGGAAACTGCTGCTTTGGAAAAATTTCTGCGGATGAGCGATCAAATTATCTTCTCAGGTCCTTCGGCCACGATATACCAGTTAATAGGGAAAAAAATCATCGATTTCACGTAAAAATGTTAAGCAGGGTTTTGAAGGTTTTAAACGATAAATGAGGGATAAATGATGATAATTCCGTGAAGACGTACAGCTAATTTTTTCTTTTTTCTTTTTTTTTAAACAGTTACAAAGAATGAAAAACTCAGTTTTTTTACCATAAAATGTTTCTTGTGCATTTTAGAAAAAAATTTTTCAAATAAATATTAAAGATCCTAAAAAGTTCTTTAATTTGGTGGGACTCATATTGAAATATATAAACAATTGACCGAGATAATTGTAAAAAACTCTCATTGTTGCACTAATTTATAGATATTAAAAACTGTATTTTTTGCAAAACGATATTTAATTTAACTACTTTAAATTATGCCAATTAGGCCCAGTTTTTCAGTAACTGGTTAAAATTTTGGTTAGCTAACCTAGTTTAAATTTTAACCAATATCATGATACTATAAATAATTATTTATGTTGTTTATAGTATCATGGTTAAACCATCTATTCTAATGGGTATAAGTTAAAATCTTGGTCAACTTAAACGGGTTTAAACGCTAACCTATTACTGAAAAACTGATTAACCATAAATATTTCGGTGAACAAAAAATAAATAGGTTATCCCAGTACTGAAAAACCGACCCTTAGTGGGTTATTTCAATGTGCTAAATTTTAACCAGATCGACTAAATAGTTTATAAGTTATTCAATTTGTTTATCCCGGAGAGCAATTGTTTAAACAACTGTTCTTGCCCTAACAGAGACTGTAGAGATATTCTACAGATCGCAATCGATTACTTGCGACTTTAATTTTAAGATGTATTGAAAATATTTTAAGATTTTATCAAAATTGTTATTAAAAAATCCGTCTGAAAAAGACCCTACTTTTTAGGTTATAAACAATTAGAATAACTTTGACAGTTTTTATGTTACACGCTTGTATGTAGGCTCACTGAAAAACTGGTGAAAAAATACACACTAGAATAGTAAAAAGGATTTTACTTATATGACCAATAGAAATCAAGTTAGAATTTTTTTTCATTAAATCATATTTCCATTGTTTATAAACATTAAGAGCTGAAAATTAAACGAGTTGTTTAAGAAAATCTATATTTTATAACCCACTTTATAGATTGTACATGCAGTGAAAAAATAAAAAGTCATGACTCGTTAAACTGATGGTACCCAATTTGACACACGTTGAAAAAATTTGCATTTTGCTATTACTTTAACTTTACAGTAATTTCATAAGAATAACTTATATTTATTTATAACTAAAAGTTGTCAAAGAATAAGACGCAATGTAGAAGACAGCTCAGGCCCAGAAATTAAATTGGTTGAAAACACGATCTTATCCATAAAACAAAAAATATTTTTAGCAGTTAGTAAAAATAAAAAGCAATCGATTGAACTTTTATGCGCAGAGATCAACAAAAGTAGCAGATGAAGAGATGCAAACGTATTAATAGTACAGACAGCTCTTTACGAACATACATATTTTATTGTATTATTATGAACCTGACAAAACCGTTGTAATAATTGGTAATGATACCGATATACTCATAATATTGACGCAACTCTGCTCCGGACGATAACATATATTTTGAAAAAAAAAAGGCGAAAAAGGAAAATATATCTATTATAGTTGTAATAGTTTTAAACATTCTCATCTAAGAAAATACGTTGGGTTCTTATATATTTTTACTGGGTATGATCCAACGTCTTCTTGTTTTAATCAAGCAAAATTCAAATTATTAACTGCATCGTCAGAAATTTTAGATCTGATAAATATTTTTTATGACGAGAATGCTAACAAGAAGGACATCATGAAAAACGGATGCGATATCATTGTTGCTTTATATTCTGCTGCAATTGATGTTACGTATAAAAAAAACATCACAATAACATTGACATTAAATGAGTTACGTTTTTTACAATTTGTAAGAAATAAAGCGAAAAAATCTTTTAAGTTTAAAAATTTGCCCCCAACAGAATGTGCAGGTTATCAGCATTTAGTTCGCGTTTATCATCAATTACAACACTGGTTAGGTAAAAAACTGGATGCTACCCAATATGGATGGGAAAAACTGATATGGGTTTTAAACCTATTTACATCTTAGATTGTTTGATTCCTGAAGAGATATTAAAACAAATAACATGTAAATGTTCAACGGGTTGCAAAAGTACAAGATGTGGCTGTAAAAAATATGGTATAAACTGTACGGATCTTTGTACAAACTGTGCAGTGGAAGAAGAGGAGAAAAAATGTTGCAATCTGTTGCAATCAAATGTTGCGCTGCAGTGGTTCTTGACGATGTCGAGTCAGATTTTGTAGAGGATGAACTGTAACTACAACTTGCCGATAAGCGATTTAGAAGTTATAAACTTTCACTAGAATAATCAAATTAAAATTTATAAACAATGTTTTATTCTTTATTTATATACTTAATTATATAAATTTATTAAAATAATATATTACTATCAAAACAAATATACAAATTTAATTCTAATTATTGAACTTAAACATACATCATTAATAGTGCAAAAATATTATTTCTACTTATTAGATGCCTACCTAGACAAATATTAATAGCTTCATTAAATTAAAACAAAAATTAGTTTTTTAAAAATTATTAAGGGATTTAAATACTTTTTAATTGTCTCAAATAAAAAAATAAATAAAAATAATGTATTGTACTAATTTATAATTATTTTATATTTATATAAAAATATACTTTATTTAATAAAATTTAAAGAATTTTTACGAAATACTTGTAAAATTCAATAACTTTTATAGTAAAATTGAATCAATTTATTTCCACAGGATTTTCGAATTTTTCCAGAAGGTGACATTTGCATAATTTTTATTATTTTCTTGACCTACCCCAGTTAAAAAAAGAAGGTTGCGCGTTCTATGGAAGGTGATAATATATTGCAGTTGTTTTCCAAAAAAGGAAGCGATGCTCGAACAGTTCCCACCTTCATTTTCGTTGGTGGTGTTTCACGAGTATCATCTATTTAACGGGTCATAAGTTTTTATTATTTCACTGCATATGCAATCTATAAAATGGAACATAAAATAAAGATTACCATATATACAATATTATGTTCAATTTTCAACTCTTAATATTTATAAACAATGCAAAATTTGATTTGCTAAAAAAATACTTGATTATTATTTGGGTCATATAAAATTATTTTTTCTTTTTTAATATGTATTTTTTCACCAGCTTTTCAGTAAGCCTACATGCAAGCGTGTGACATAAAAACTGTCAAAGTTATTCTAATTGTTTATAACCTAAAAAGAAGGGTCTTTTTCAAACGGTTTTTTTAATAACAATTTTAATAAAATGTTAATTTTTTTTAACATTTCTTAAAAACAGAGTCTCGAATAAATGATTGCGATTTGCTAAATATCTCTAGAGTCACTGTAAGGACAAGAACAGTTGCTCTCTGGGATAAACAAATTGAATAACTTATAAACTGTTTGGTCTATTTGGTTGAAATTTAGCACACTTAAATAACTCATTGAATTGCCCAATTTAAAGTACTTAAATTATATATATATAATGCAAAAAGTAAAGTTATTAATATTTATAAATTAATGCAAACATGAGGGTATTTTGCAATTATCTAGGTCAATTGTTTATGTATATTAATATGAGTACAATCAAATGAAAGATCTTTTTAAGATTTACAACACTTATTTAAAACATTTTTCTCTAAAATGAACAAGAAACGTTTTATAGTCAAAATACTGAGATTTTCATTCTTTGTAACTGTTAAAAAAAAAAGAAGAAGAAAAATTAGCTGTACGTCTTCACGGAATTATCATCAGTTATCTCTCATCTACCATTTAGCACTTCAAAACCCTGTTTAACACATTTTTTCATGTTTTTTTCCTATTAACTGGGGTACGAGTTCTGGCGTCTTTCTGCTGATAGTCTGGGCTGATTATCGGAGAATAGGCCATTTTTGTTGAAGCTTATAATTATATATATTAATAATATAGGTATACAAAGTCCTCAGATAGTGTGCTACTTTTTTTATAAACAAAATGGCGCACGAAAATCGTGTTTTTTTCAATTATTGCTCTATAACTCCGAAGATTTTAACTTTACAACAAAAACACTCAAATAAAAATTCACCGTGATTTAATTCTGCATAGAGACGTGTTTTTCCTGATCTGCTCCGACGAAAATTTTCTTTGGAAAATTCAGGTTTCCCAACAAAATTTTTAATTTTCAAATAAAGTTTTAGATAAGTAATTATCTACCAATAATTAAATAATTTGGTGACTTAAAAGCCTTCTTGGTTTAGATTATAGTACCAGAAGCTGGTGAAAATTGATCAAATATTTTAGCAACAATTCAATTGTTAATTAATAATTTACGGGCGCAATAATAACCAAAATAATTACGATACACTGCTCAAAATTTGAAATCTTATAAAGATGAGATGCCTATTTAACATTTTCTCGACAAAATATAAATTTTTAATTTTTTTGCATAATCTTTAAATGTTTTTAAAAAATAGTTATAAACAAATTAACGTCCCTCAGAAAGTTTTTATTATATTATAATTTCAAATAATAGCTAAAATCCGCATTAAATATCTTGAAAATGATTGCTTTAAAACTTTTTTGGAACCATTTGCAAAAAAGTTATGAAACAGCAAAGTAAACATACGATTACTACGGTGTTTATATATTTTTTTAATTCTTTCAAAGCGTAGAAGTGAGTTTAAAGTACAAGCTAATTATTTACAAAAAAATATCGATTATAAGTTTAATTAATTAAAGATTACAAATATATTTTTTTGTAATTTACACGCGCGAAAGTAGAATAATACAGTACTATAGCTAAAATTTTCACTCGGAGCGACGACCGGCAGCCGCGCGACGTACACTTTTAATAAATAATGTATGCTGCGTGTCAGTCGCTTCGAGTGAACATTTTAGCTCCGATTCTGTATCAGGCCTACTTTTGCGCTAAAAATTACAAAAAAAAGTTATTTTAATATTTGATTAAAATATAATAGTGTAGGAAACAAACGTTGAACCTTGCAAAATGGACACAAGTCCGGTTTTATTTTTTTTCTGGTATATCAAGGGTTGCTTATTATAAGACTAACTTTTTCTGAAAAAATTTCGCCCCGGAACCACCCTTTTCACCCGTTTAAATGGGGTAATTTGTGGTTTTTGCGGAACGTAGCCCTTCCTGTACCTTTTACAAAAAAATTTTTTTATAGAAATATGAAGAGGACTATATTTTCTACGATTTATTTCCCGACAGCATCTGTCTATCATCTATCGTTTAGCGGGGGTGGCGCCCCAAAATTGACAAGTTTTTAAAAAAGATGTTTTAAAAAAATATATATTTTTCCCTAACTATAATGGAAATTAAGAAGAAATCCTACGGAAATTATTTACAAATAATTGATTGATTTTTTGGTATAGGTTTCACTTAAGGGTAATTGCCCATTTTTTAATTACAGGGTGTTACATTTTAAAAAAACCCTTTTTATACCATCTGAACCGTTTATGCTAGAGTAAAAAAACTTTCAGCAATTACCCATGTACTTGTGCTATTTACAAATTTGTATAATTCACCCCCATTTTTCCCCGAAACCGCCCCAAAAAAAGAAGAATTAATAAATAAAGTGATTTTCTTGGCATATTTCACACACAATGCCCTTTATTAATATGCTTCATATATCATTTTGTGCACGTTATTATTACCCATGCATGGACACCAAAAGCGATTTCCTAGTGCAACCCCTGTAGCCAAAAAAAAAATAAATAAAATGGGGGGTTGAATTTTTTTTTTTGTTTTTTGCTTTTTGATCCATATGGGCATATGCTTTATCAATAATGCTTTTCAAAAATATATATGGTTATTGCAACATCCCTGTGGAAACCACCCCTATCCTTGAAAATATACTGCAGAAACTACCCTATCCCTTGGCGAGCATGTTTTTACGATTTTCTCATTACCTATGCATTCTTTTTAAACAAAACTTATACAAGGTTAAAGACCACTATCTACTCTAAAAATTAGGCCCTATTCATTTTTTTCGTATAAGCAACCGTTACGGCACAGTGGCGCCGTTAACCTCAGATATGCTTTGCCGGGGCTCCAGTTTTTGTTTTTTTTTCGTCATCTGTTCGTTTTTTGATAAAGTACTTATGTAAAATAAAACAACCCAGTGTAACCTAAAAATTGTTACCTCTGCACATTTTACAATCTATGCCCCCAAAGTCACAGTGGTGGCCCAAAATCAATTTTTGCATATTTTCGCCACTTACACGCATTTTATTGCATTAGTGCTACCTTAATAGCACAATATCCACCCTTAAGTGGTCGCTAAGCAGTGGCGGGTCCAGGAAGGGGTGATAGGGGCCATCGCCCCCCCCCTCTCAAACCAAGTGATATTATATTTAAAGATTATAAAAATATTCATTTATTTTTATATAAATTTAGCCAATTGGCACCCCCCTCTTAACGATACTGGATCCGCCACTGTCGCTAAAGCATAAAAAGTACGCCATCCTTATAAAAATAATAATATAAGTATTTCTATAAAAATAAATAAATATTTTTATAATCTTTAAATATAATATCACTTGATTTTAGAGGGGGCTGATCACCCCCATCACCCCTCCCTGGATCTGCCACTGCTTAGCGACCACTTAAGGGTAAATATTGTGCTATTAAGGTAGCATTAATGCAATAAAATGCGTGTAGGTGGCGAAAATATGCAAAAATTGATTTTGGGCCACCACTGTGGCTTTGGGGGGCAAAGATTGTAAAATGTGCATAGGCCATGATTTTTAGGTTACACTGTGTTGTTTTATTTTACATAATTACTTTATCAATAAAACGAACAGATGACGAAAAAAAAACACAAAAACTGGAGCCCGCCAAAGCATATATGAGGTTTACGGCGCCACTGTGCCGTAACGGTTGCTTATACGAAAAAAATGAATAAGACCTAATTTTTAGAGTAAATAGTGGTCTTTAACCTTGTATAAGTTTTGTTTAAAAAAATGCATAGGTAATGAGAAAATCGTAAAAACATGCTTGCCCAGGGATAGGGGTAGTTTCTGCAGTATATTTTCAAGGATAGGGGTGGTTTCCGCAGGAATGTTGCAATAACCATATATATTTTTGAAAAGCACTATTGATGAAGCATGTGCCCATATGGATCAGAAAGCAAAAAACAAAAAAAAAATTTCAACCCCCCATTTTATTTATTTTTTTTTTGCTACAGGGGTTGCACTAGGAAATCGCTTTTGGTGTCCATGCATGAGTAATAATAACGTGCACAAAATGATATATGAAGCATATTAATAAAGGGCATTAAGTAAGAAGGATTCCTTTAATTATTAATTCACTTTATTTATTAATTCTTCTTTTTCTGGGGTGGTTTCGGGGAAAAAATGGGGGTGTATTATACAAATTTGTAAATAGCACCAGTATATGGGTAATCGCTGAAAGTTTTTTTACTCTAGCATAAACGGTTCAGATGGTATAAAAAGGGGTTTTTTTAAAATGTAACACCCTGTAATTAAAAATAGGGTAATTATCCTTAAGTTAAACCCATACCAAAAAATCATTCACTTATTTGTGAATAATTGCCGTAGGACTTCTTCTTAATTTTCGTTACAGTTAAGATAAAATATATTTTTTTAAAAAACATCTTTTTTAAAAACTTGTCAACTTTGGGGCGCCACCCCCGCTAAACGATGGATGATAGGCATATGCTGTCTGGAAATAAATCGTAGAAAATATAGTCCTCTTTATATTTCTATAAAAAATTTTTTTTGTTAAAGGTACAGGAAGGGCTACGTTCCGCAAAAACCACAAATTACACCCTTTAAAGGGGTGAAAAGGGGGGTTCCGGGGCGAAATTTTTTCAGAAAAAGTTAGTCTTATAATAAGCACCCCTTGATATACCAGAAAAAAAAATAAAACCGAACTTGTGTTCATTTTGCAAGGTTCAACCTGTGTTTCCTACACTATAACCATTGCACTAATTTTTGACATTCTTTGTGAGTAATTAAATTGTACCACAGACTCACTTTTAAGCTTTTAAACAATTAAAACAAATTATAAACAACGGAGAAATCGTATATTTACTTTGCTGTTTCATAACTTTTTTGCAAATGGTTGGAAAATTTTTTATAGCATTCATTTTCAAGACCTATGAAATACGCATTTTAAGTATTTTTTAAAATTAGAATATAATAAACAATTTCTGAGAAATGTTAATTTGTTTATAACAATTTTTTTTAAACATTTAAAGATTATGCAAAAAATGAAAAATTTATATTTTATCGACAAAATATTATATACGCATCACACCTTTATAACCTTTCTAAGTTTGATCAATGTCTCATGATTATTTTGGTTGTTATTGCGACTGTAAATTGTTAATTAACAATTGAATTGTTGCTAAAATATTCGTTTCATTTTCACCGGCATCTGAATTTATAATCTATACCAAGAAAGCTTTTATTTCACTAAGCTATATAATTATTAATAAATAATTACGGGCCCAAAAAAATTATTTGAAAATTTAAGATTTTGTTGGGAAAACCCACATTTTTCGAGGAAAATTTTCGTCGGAGCAAATCGGGAAAAACATGCCTCTATGCATAATTAAATTGGGGTGAATTTTTATTTGAGTGTTTTTGGTGTAAAGTTAAAATCTTCGGAGTTATAGAGCAATAATTGAAAAAAATACGATTTGTCGGCGCCATTTTGTTTATAAAAAAGTAGCACACTATCTGCGGACTTTGCATACCTATATTAATAATATATAGGATCTTATAATTCTATTCCAGCAATAAAATTGCTGGTAAATAACCTTTCTTTGTACTTTACTAATAATTAGGCCAGCGTATTACAACTATTTTCTTTCAAAATTTAAAGATTATGCAAAAAAAGAAAAATTTATGTTTTGTCGATAAAATATTAAATAAGCATCTCATCTTTATAATCTTTATAAGTTTGATCAATGTATCATGATTATTTTGGTTTTTATTGCGATCATAAATTGTTAATTAACAATTGAATTGTTGCTAAAATATTCGTTTAATTTTCACCGGCTTCTGGAATTACAATCTATACTAAGAAAGCTTTGATATCACTAAGTTATTTAATTATTGATTAATAATTAGTTACCTAAAACTTTATTTGAAAATTAGAGTTTTTGTTAGGAAAACCCGCATTTTCCGAGGAAAATTTTCGTCGGAGCAAATCGTGAAAAACAAATCTCTATGCAGAATTCAATTGTGGTGAATTTTTATTTGGGTGTTTTTGTTGTAAAGTTAAAATCTTCGGAGTTATAGAGCAATAATTGAAAAAAATATGATTTGTCGGCGCCATTTTGTTTATAAAAAAGTAGCACACTATCTGCGGACTTTGCATACCTATATTATTAATATGGAGGATCTTATAAATCGATTCCAGCAATAAAGTTGCTGGTAAATAACGTTTCCATGAATTTTGCTAATTAGCCCAAAGTATGATATTTTGCTCTGTACTTTGCCTTCCAATATTATTTGAAGTAGTTCATATCTTTTGCCTCTCAACACATGCCCCAAATATTTTATTTTACTTTCTTGGATTATTCTAAAGCCTCGGTTTCCTCGAAAGCGGCACCGAAAAACTGCGAGCATACCACTGCGATGAATGACGTCATAAAAAACTATACCACGCAAAATAATAGCGGTGGTTTCCAAGGATGCGTTGGAAGCCACCGCTTGCTGAGTTTGCAGATTCCATTGCCGCAGTGAAGAACCTTGAATTTTTCACCGTAATCTGACGTAATTCATCGCAGTGCTACGGTCGCAGTTTGTCGGTGCCGCTTTCGAGGAAACCCAGGTTTAAGTAATTATTTTTGTTTGTTTATGCACCGAAGTACCTCTAGAAACATGTCAGAGAATCTAATTTAAACCACGTTAATTTGCTCTATTTGCTGGAGTAGTGATGAAGATATTTATTTATAATTATCTATTACTAAAATTATTTTTTTAGTAAAATTGTGGCTTATTTCCAATCAAAACTAGTTAATTGCAAAAATGCCACAAAAAAATAGCTTCAGAACAACATGGAGATATTTATGTCGAAATGTTTAGCTTCAATGTGCAATAGCAAACTTGACGTTGCGAAAAATGTCTACAACGTTAGTGTTTGCGTAGCAATTCAATTGCCAAATGTGTTTATTTTTGCGAAGCACGGTTATCGCCAAACTCGAAATTATTTCGGTCCCACCCAAACCGCAAACGCAAGACAATCGCTACAAATTACGCTCAATAGCTCGGCCACTTTCAATAAACAATTTGCATTTGTCAACAATTCCATGTAACCCTCGAGCATAGCTAATCAATAGGTTACGAATGTGTTATCGTAAGTCTATATCATTGCATACAATCTACTTGGTCACAATCAATTAAGCCGTCACAATCACTGCATACCATAATTCAGTGCAATTCATTACATCCAGACGCCTAATCCAAGCCGAATATTAGCACATTTCTGCTGCCTGCAGCATTAGAAACAATGATTCAGCCAAGTTCGTAACCAGCGGCGGAGATATAGTAGACCATCAACTTCGTGTGTGCATCATGTATTACTGCAGACATGAATTAATACAATAACAAGATGTACATTATATGGAGATATGGGCGTAACCTTTATAGTCTATTTGTCTTTATATAAATATAATATTATAGTACCTGTAGTATGTTTTCTAGCCTGTGCTGATTACAGTCCAGAGAAATAAGGTTTTTGTCGGGATACTTGAGCACACTGAGCAGCCAGGTTGCAAATGGGTTTTTTGAGTACTATATAACTAATACATTTATAAATAACTAATACATTTAGTTATTAACAAATAAGGGTCAAAAATGTCAGTTTTTTCGTTTAAATCGTTACACGCAAAATAGTATATGAAGTATGGAGAACGGTAAGGGTTTTATACCGATCGAAGACAATTGTTTGGAGGAGGAGCGGCGCGACGACTCCAATTATTGTCTGAGATCGGTTACCCTTAACGTACGACATGCTTATAACGTTTTTTGCACGATTGATATCATTATAAATTATAAAATTAAACATATTCGTCATATTGACTAGTTTCATTCATTTTATCAAGATAGATACTTTGGTTGTTAGGTAGTAACTAGGGTGCATAACAACAATGGAGAATTGAGTTTTTATTTAGATGTCAATAATTTTAAGTACAATTTTGATTATTATAAATTAAAATATGAGCGAAAGTGAATTTGAAGAAATTGAACGGGCTTGGGAAGAAGGGTGTTCCGCAATTATTCCCGAAAAATCCAAAATCCCTTATCAAAATTCCTACCAAAGTTTTAAAAAATGGTGAGAAAGCAAGAATTTAAGAATCGAAGAAAAGACTCTATTGGCATATTTCGTTCAAAGACATATGCAGTTGAAAGCTCCTGGAAGCCTCTGGACAGAATATTCAATGATTAAATCCACCGTTTTTCTTTATGATGGCATTGATATTTCCAAGTTTTCAACTTTGATCGCGTATTTGAAGAGAAAAAATGTTGGATATAGGCCTAAGAAAGCGAGCGTTTTTACACGGGAGCAATTTGAAAAATTTTTGATGGAAGCACCGGATGAAGAATTTCTAGTTCACAAGGTAATATAAGCTAGTTTAGGTAAAAGAAATACTCTAATGAAGATTTTTTCATAATTTGTAGGTCGCAATGATATTGGGAATATCTGGTGCCTGTAGAAGAGAAGAATTACATAATATTACTATGAATGACATCCAACAAACCGATGCGATGGTTTAATGATTGTAAAAGTACCCAATACAAAAACAAACATCCAGCGTACTTTTACAGTCGTTAATAAACCAGACGATAAAATTCCATATTTAGAAATTCTGCAAAAGTATATAAAACTTCGTCCATTACAAGTAAAATCAAATCATTTGTTCTTAAGATACGCCAAAGGAAAATGTGTTGCTCAAGTAATAGGGAAAGGGAAAATCGGGGCTGTCCTTCTCAAATTGCCAAATTCTTAAATTTGCCTAATCCCGAAAACTATACTGGCCATTCGTTCAGAAGGACATCAGCAACGCTTTTGGCTAATAAAGGTGTTGATGTCCTCGGATTAAAGCGTCATGGAGGTTGGCGTTCATCGACAGTGACAGAAAGCTATGTAGAAGATTCTCTTCAAAATAAAATAGATTTTGCCGAAAAAAAATTGTGCAATACTAGTAATACTACTAATGTATGCGATTCTGCGGAGTTTCTGTTAGAAGTGAAACCACAGCCCAAACAAGTGGGATTTCATTAAATAATTTAACAAGTTGTACCATAAGTTTCAATATTAATAAATAATTCGTTAGTTTTCTTTATTCTTTCAAAAAATAAATTAAAATTACGAGATTTTTTAACTCGACGGTAAGTCAATTACTTACCGTCGAGTTGGAGTACTTACCATCGAGTTGGATTACTTACCGTCGAGTTGCTAGTAAATGTCACCTACTGACGTAAAATCTGTCACGGTAAACAGTCAAAAATTATCAACCGTGCAAAAAAGTAATTAAATATCTTATTTGGGGCATTCATCTTTTAGTATAGATGAGCAAAGGTTAAAAATGACGGTTTTTGAATTTAGGTCCAATTATTTGTTGCTTCAAATATTGCCAAGGGAAACTAAAATTTCGAAAATTTAAAATTTGCTATATTTTTTCCAAACATGAACTTAAGACTTTGATATTGCGTAAAAAGTAGAGCCAAAGAGTTTATACAGTGCGTCCATAAACGCATAAATTCATTATTTCGTTAATTGTCATGTTTAAGGAAATATCCCGAAATAGGTCGATTTTTATTTTTAAATTACGATTTTTTGGCATAAATGTAATATTACTAACGTCATCCATCTAGACGTGATGGGGTCATGTCATAGCTCATTTGAAAGTGTACATATTAAATTCTCCATTCAGTAATATAAATACACATTAACATAATTATTTATACAGACTGTCCAAAAAATACTTCTTTAAATTAAATTAACTTATACAAAAAGATAAATGTATGTAATTTATTTAATTCTGAATACACTTTACTGCTGCCAGAACACAAAAAAAAATTATCTGAAAAATAAACATTGATTTTCGCTTAAACGAAATGTTCCAAGAGGCAGGTGGGTGGCAGCTTTAACATTGAATTTAAGCGAGAAACAATGTTTATTTGTCAAATAAACATTTTTTTCCTGTTTTGTGACAACAGTAAAATGTATTTTGAAATAAATAAATAACATACATTCTTCTTTTTGTCTCAAATAATTTAATTAAATTTTTTGAACACCCTGTATAAATAATTATATTAATGTTTATATTTTTGAATAGAGAATTGAATACCCTTTCAAATGAGCTATCACATGACCCCTATTCTCTTTTAAAAAAATCATTGATTACGACATCACGGCCAGATGGATGAAGTCACTAGTATAATATATTATGCCAAAAAAAATCCCAATTTAAAAATAAAAATCGACATGTTTCGGGATTTTTTCTTGTTTTACGACCTGTTTACGACCTTATGCGTTACTTCAAGGACGCACTGTATAATACACAAAAAATTTCAAGACGATTCGTTAATTAGTTTAAATTTTATTCAATTTGTTTATCCCAGAGAGCTTCTTTGTAATGTTATTGCTCAGAAAATAATAATGATACAGTAATTCTGTGGAAATTACTTGAAAGAAGAATACGTATATTTTGAACATATTTGAAAAAAAAATCAATGAGAAGTCATTTTTAACATTCAGAACACATTTTACTAAAGTAGAATCATTTTTGGCTTAAAAATAATTTAAATAACTTTGTTAATATACCCCATTCCACGAATATACGTCTGTTTTGGATTATCGCGATAAAGAATATTTTACTGTGAAAAATACGAAGAACGAAAGTAAATCGCAAATTATATTGTTGTTGATTGGAGTAATTATTAGAGCAAAATACTTTCGTACTTCTTATGTTGCACACTAAAATATTCGTTGCCGCGAAAATCCCAAACAAACGTTTATTCGTGGAATACACCATATTGACTTTGAACTAATACTTTGGGATTTTAAAAGCCGATATTTTTACACAAATTTTAAAAAAAAATCTTTTTCTCTAGGTTAATTAAGGTCAAAGTTAGCCACTTTTTTATTTAATTCACAGTTATTACTATATACATAGAATTGTCCTGTAACAGTGTTAGTTACCATACTCGTCCAAAACGGCTTGACCGATTTTTATGAAATTTCACACATATATCCTGTAGAAGTGAGAATAGGTTGTAATCTATTTTGCATATCCATAAGTTATAAGAGGGGTTGCCCCCTGATATATTTTTTTATTTTTTTGGACAAAATTAACTTAATTTTTACCATTATACTAACAACCCCCATTTTTTAAGAGCATCTATATATTTATGCACATCTATAAAATTTTCATGTCACAGTGTTAGTTAGCTTGACCGATTTTTATCAAATTATACAGGGTGTTTGGTAAAGAATGGGCCATAGCTTAACCTCAGGTTCCTGAGGTCAAAATAGGCCGATTTAAGCTAATTTACCTTAGTACAAAGTTTATAATAACCGAGGTACAGGGCGTCAAAGTTAAACTTTTTTTTATTTATTATTGAATATTTCCTGACAGGTATGAGATAACATGAAATTTGGTATGTGGGGGTTTTTTGGGTCGAGAAAACTAAATTCCCTACCAAAAATTATGTATTGCCCGAAGGGCGCCACGTACGCCTTTCAGCACTCATTTATTACGTTCACTTTTTTTATCCCCCACTCTGTATAATTTTGACATTAAAATTTTTATTCTCCTATTAGTTTTACTTAAAAAAAGGTATACTTCTTTCATCTCCCTAAGCTCAACCGGTTTCGAGATAAACATAATATATGTATTGTTATGCTCTACTTCATCTCTTTATTTAGATTGATTTACAAATTCTTAATTTAATTAATTATTCAATTACTTTAATCACTGCCTATGTAAAACAAAACTAAATTCGATTTAAATACTCCAATAAATTTTATTCTCAGGGCTAATTTTGTATTTGATACAATACCTATGTTTTGTGGTTTCTAGTATTTCTAGTTGCTTACTTCTTCCAGGATGGAACAGGGAAATTAAAAGCATTCAATATCTTTTTTATTCATTTGAATTGAATTCTTAAATTTGAAATAACTAACTGCGTTAAAGTAATGTTCAATAAACAAATAAGCAAATATGGTTTTGATATAAACAAATTCTCTCCATTCCGACAAATGATTTGACTAACCTTTTTGTTCCTTCACTTCCTCTTTTTCTGGATTGCGTGGTTCTAGATTCTCCCAAAGTACTCTCTGGATGTTGTGAAAAGATCCCTCTCGTCCAAACTGCTTCCAAAACAACACACAGGAACTTGCTCAAATTCTCTTACTCAATTTTCCCCTTGCTCGATATCTTGTGCAAATAGATATAATCAGCTACTCGCTCTAGACAAAACAAAAGGAATCTCCCTCGGACCAGGAATATTAACTTTTCAACCGGTCGACAATTTGGTTTCAACTTGATTCTGCTCGCAAAGGCAGATCACACCACTATACACTGATTTCTCACTTTTGAAAACTCGACTGCTCTCCTCAGATATCCATTATACAGTGACCCTCTTTTCTCTCGCAAAATTCAGACTCCAACTTTCTTATCCCTTCTACCTATCTTTTCCATCCAATCAGAAACAAGCCTCTCTCTCTTTTTCATACCCATTTCTTAAGAACCAAATATTTTTCTATATAACTTTCCAATTTGTCAAATTTTAAGAAATATCATAATTAGTTTTTTCCTACATAATACTTTTACTTCTAAAAGCTAAAACAATGTGTTTACCATCATTAAACCTTCCCGGAAACATTTTAAAAACATTATTGTTCTCGTCAAACGATATGTCCACTTTCTTATCCCGAATTGTTTGTTAGTGTACCAATTCATTTCGTCGAATCATTATCACTAATCGTTTTCACTTTGCCGAAACACTGTTTAATAACTAAATTAGATTGGGATGAGAATCTATGACCTCATGGTCTTGATATAAATTTAATTTTTTTATTAAATGCTGAACTCTAATTTTTTTGAATTTCTTTAAAAAAATAATTCTACAACAGTATAATAGTACCCAAAATACATGGTGTTCCATTTAAGAAAACTCAGAAAATACTCATTCCGAATTTCGACGAACCCTATATACTAAAATTAAACATTTCGCTCTAATAATAATTTTCAAAAATAATAATAGATATATTAAAAACTATTTTAACATAAATATAGTGTCATATAATGTCAAATAACTGCAATTCTACAGGGTGTGAATGTTGCTATGAAATTAATAAAAAAACCTAATTATCTCTTAAACTACCCCATCTTCTTCTTCTTTAAAGCCATATCCGCGACGGAGGTCGGCAATCATCATAGCTATTCGAACTTTATAGACGACTGCTCTGAAAAGTTTACTTTATGTACACCCCATTCTCTCTGGTTCCGCATCCACGATATTCAGCATCTCCCTATGCTTCTTTTCCCTTGAATCTTTACTTGCATAATCAATTAGCGCAAGTTGTATCTCTCTACACGTGTAATATATTCGAGATATTCTAATTTTATTGTTTTGATGATATTTAAGATTACCATTTCTTTATTCATCTTTCTCAGAACCTTTTTCTTTATGACTTGTTCTGTCGACGATATTTTCAGAATTCTTCTGTGCACCCACAGCTCGAATGATTCTAGTTTTTTCGTTGAAGCCGCCTTCAAGGTTCAAGCTTCCATTCCATAAAACGAAGTCGAAGAAACGTCTAATTGGCCGTTTATCTGTCTCACCCTTTATAATTGTGAAAAAGTCAAAATAACTATATTACGTAAGTCATATAAAATGTTAATGTTTGAATAGATAAATTCGTTTGCAAATTGACAGTAACGCCAATGATAAAAATTTCACAACAATGCAGCGCCGAATCACACATTTGAGCAAATCAAGCTGCAATGAACATAAATAGGTTACAAATTTAGAAATTCTCTCCGCATTCGTATCAAGCATGCAACCAACATGATTTACTTTGAACAATAGCTTCAATTTTTTTAGGGGGATGCGTCGCACTCGGCTCCATGTTGGAATGCATTTAGACTGCCACAAATGTACGTGAACAAAATTAGGAAGAATGGTTGACGATTCGGAATTTCGTATTGTTTTTTATATAATGTGCATAACTCTAATAAGGGATTGTTACCAAAAATAGTATTTTAATATCAGTTTTTGTAATTTTTACTTTACAAAATTAGAAAACTCAGTAAATCTACAAAAAAATGCATTAGTTTGGCTACAAGACTTTACTTTTTTTTTATAAATTATAATGTGTTTGTTTTTTATACACAGGAAATATAATTATGATTGCTCAGGATCATGACGACTTGAGTTACATGATGCGGAAGCTAAAAAATGTATAACAAATGTGGTATTGTATTGAAGACAACATTAAGAAAGCAGAAGCCATGTGTATTGGAGAAATTAATCAGTCCATTACATTAGACGATGTGGTAGAAATTAAACACTGATAAATACAGGTACCTGGGCATGAAGATAACTCGAGATGGAACAAACCAAACAATATCTGAAGCGAACAAACAGCTTATAGACAATACCATACTTAAAAGTATAATCACAGGTATGGCAGTAAAATTTGGCCAATAAAACAAAGAACAGAGAGAATGCAATTAAGGAACAGAAATGGACTTCTGAATAAGGGCAGCAGGCAAATCAAGAAGAGATCGGATACCAAATGAAAGAATACGAGAAATGATGGAGTCACTCATAAATAATTAATGACATAAAAACAAAACCACTAATATGGTACGGCCATGTACAGGGAATGCCAGATGATAGGATTCCTAAACAGATTTTGACGTGGACGACACAAGGGAGAAGGAAAAAAGGAAAGCCGAGAAGGAGCTGGAGGGAGCGAATTGAAAAATAACCAGAGGATTGAGAAGTCCCTCCAGGTCTATGATTAAACAGAGAAGAATGGCGGTTAGGAATCGGAAGAAGCCGGAGAACGATGTAATAGAAACCTATATACGTTTATATAGTAGGAAATAAAAAAATATCGTTAATTGCCGGTTTCCACCAACGACGAATAGAAGGTTATTCGACGAATAAAGTCATTCCACCAATAAATCTGACACATCTACGTTTCACTAACATCAAGACTTATTTTATTAAGGAAAAGTCTTGGATTTAAAATATTGTTTATTATATTTTTATTTAAATTATTCTAATTGTTTAAAAGGTAGTAAATTTTGCATCTGGGGCTTTTCGTTGTTTTCCTCGTAATACGAGAGATGTCGCTGAATTGCGTCTCAGAGGTGGGTTCATTGCATTGCGATGGTTTGCCTTAATTTGGCAGAATTGTTTGTATTTCCTTCAGAGTTGAGACTTCTGAGCTTCACCGATGAGGCATAAGGATGCTGAAATAGCTATATGGAGATGGTGGTCCAACTCTGAATCAAATATAAACAAAACCTGCCTTGATCTTATTTAACTTATTTTATTTATTTACCATAATATAACTATTTATTCTTCGAATAAATTGACAAGGTAATCTTGCTTTAAATATTTATAACAAGGATTATTTCATTTTTAGGAGATTCTAACCAATAGAAAGCTACAGAAATAAAAATGAAACTGATAATTTTTGATAATATCCCGTCGTCAAGTATATTACGTCAGTATATTACGTATAAAAATTATAAAAGTGATGACTTTCAACCTTCAAATTTTTATTTATAACAACTGTGTGTTTAATTGTACTAATTTGTACTTACACAAATAAATTAAAATAAAATTTTGGTTTTGAACAGTTTTATTCATGAAATGATCGCAACAAATTGCACTCGATCTCTAAAATTATTACCAAATTTTTGCCCTCGTGACACTTTGACATAATTTCACTCCCCTTCGGGTCGTGATTTCCTTGGAAACCTTCACACACCATGCCCTTTATTAAAATGCTTCATATATCATTTTGTGCACGATCTTATCACCCATGCATGGACACCAAAAGCTATTTCTTAATGCAACCCCTGTAGCCCTGTAGCCAAAAAAATGTCAAATGTCAAAAAATTAAAACTGTCAAAGTGTCACTCGAAAAAAATTCGATAATTTTAGAGCTCTTGTGCAATTACTACTGAAAATTCGTCAGTTGAACCTTAAATTATCAAAATTGTATTGAAACACAATAAAAATATAATCGACTAATAAATTTTATTCGACAACTAACTATTCACTGATTTATTTGTTGTTAATGAAACCGGCCCTAAGACGCATTGTGTGTGAAAAAGATGGCAAAAAGTTTACAGTACAACTATGTATATTAAGAAAATATGACTTTTAAGTACAACTTTGAAGAAGGATCCGTACGTAAATTTAGATATTAAAAACATTTGCAAACTGTAACTTAAGTAACTGTATACTATATTAAACCATTGAAGATATTACAACCACTGAAAAAAGGCAGCAAACGTAAACAGATGAATAAAATTATAGAGCAGATGAGACAAAAATAATCACACTAAAGAAATATGCAAACAACTAGAACAACACGCATATCGTCAATATTATAAAGAACTGATTGACAAAGTAAAATGACTAATCAAAGAGCTCAAACCACAAACGCAGATGATTAAAGATAACTTGAAAAGACATTCACTTCTATTTTGTGCTTTTCTTTACCAGTCCCCCACATTCACGTGCTTAAGGTCTTCCTCCACTTTATTAATTCACCTCGTTCTGGGCCTACTTCTTCCTCTCTAACCGATTAGTTCTCTAGTCTCATCCATTTGATTATTTGTGAGTTAACGAGCCTGGTGATAGTAGATTATTTCTACAAAGTCATTAATTGTTCATTGTTGGTTCTTTTCTCCCATCCATCTTCTGTCTTCCGTCCTCCGAATTATCGTCTCAGTATTTTCCTTTTCCATCTTTCTAGGGTATTCTCTTCCTTTTTGTTTAATGTCCATGCCTTGCGGGCATATGTTGCAGTAGATCTGATTACTCTTTATATATTCGGAATTTGCGTTGTCTAGAAACGTATTTTGAGGAGTTCATTAGGGCTCTTTCTAATCTTTTATTCCCTCTTGCTATTCTGACATCGAGCTCCCATTTCTCTTTTCTATTTTCATCGAATACTACACCCAGGTTTTCATAATTGTCCACCCTCTTAAACCTATAGCTGTTACCACCTACAGACCTTACACTAAAGTCTTCTTTTTCCTTTTGTTTCCCCCCTCCCATGATCACATATTTAGTTTTGTCTTCATTTATCTCAAATTCGAATCTGTGTGCTGCTTCAAGAATTTTCTTCACCACTCGTCTTAATTCTTTCACGGTTGTTGCTAGGATCGTTAGATCATCAGCAAATGCCAAAAGCTGGTGCTCCTTTTTCATAATTGCTTCTTCCACCTTCATGCTGCATTTTCTGATTACAGTTTCTAACACTAAGTTGAATAATCTGTTGAGCAAAGAATCTCCTGTCTCAATTGCTCGATAAATTTGGTCGTTATCGACTCTATCTTATTATGCTTGTCCAAAATCCACAAACAACAATACAGAGTAACTCTGCTTTCATAACAAATTGTTTGAATCTCCTTTAAAGAGACTATTTGGTCTATAGTAGATCTGTCCTTTCTAAAGCCGATCTGATACTCATGTAGGATTCTTTCCGTATAGCTATTTAGTCGATTTCTCAATAGTCTTGCCAAGATTTCGCATACAGTATCGAGTAAGGCCGTCTATAATCACACTTCAGTTTGTCTCGTTTTTTATACTGCGGCATTTGTAAGCATAATTCCAATCCGTTGGATATACTTACACTATTAGTTGATATATCCTTCTCTGCAGTTGATTTTAACTAAACTTGATCATTTCTATGCATGTATCACTTTTCCTAGGTCTTCTGTTATTTTTCATTTCTTGCATTGTTGTCACCACCTCCTCCTCCATAGGCTGCCTTTCAACTATCTCATCTTCTCCAACTGCCCAGTTATCTACTGCGTCGTGCTCCATCTCACCACTTAATAATTAATAACCATTACCAATACACCCAGCATATGGCATAACATGATGTTGTAGGATCTTCGTTTTGTATCGCTGCCCCTCTCAATCAAAACCAGATCAGTGTCTGCCTCAAAAGAAATCCCCGCCCAAAACATTACTGAGCCACCACCAAAAGCAACACGGTGGTTGCCGCCTCCACTCGGTCAGGCCTTCTTCTTCGTACTTTATTTCGACAATATTTACCATTAATTAATATTCTAAACTCATCCGTAACCAACACTTTTTCACAATCGTCTATTATTTTCCAATAAATTATGTGTTCACGAGCAAATGTAAGTCTGCGTCTTTTGTGAGCAGATGTAAGTAATGGCCCCATTGCTGTATTGCAAGCTATCAAATCCTGCTGTGTTAACCTTTGTCGAACAGAACAAATGTTGCTTACTGATTCTCGGGCTTACTAAATATGGCTTTGGAGCATTTTAGCAGTTTACCTTCGGATTCGCAATGTAGGCCAGGGTAATAAGGCAAAAATATACCCTGTTCGTGACACTCGAGCAGCCAGGGATTGAAGCGTTTTTTTGACAGGTAATACCTATGAGAACAAATTGTAACTATTTCCTGCGTAGGATCTGGCGGCCATTTTTAGTTATAAACAATTTATTGTCGAAAAACGGCATTTTTTCCGTTTTTTCTCAAATCAATGGAAAACAGTGAACCTTGTGGTCACATTAGTACAAATATCTTCGTGAGCATGGAAAAAACTTTAAAATGACGTATTACACAGATTGATATACTTATTTATTGTTAATATAATTGAGAAAAAACGTCTAAATTGCGAAAAAATTAATTTTGCAATAACTATTGTAATAATTAGTGCGACAAAAATTTCGAAGCGATTTATTCAATTATTTATATTTTATTAAAATTGTTTTCCCAGAGAGCTTTTTTTGCAATAAAATAAGTCAGAAAAACAGAATGTTAAAACCATTCTGCAGGTGTCAAATAAAAGAGCATAAGCTAAACTTTCAAACTTGTTTAAAAAAAGTCAATAAAAAGTGCATTTATTAGTAATAAATAATTATGCAAAAGTCTCGTCAATTTTTCTTTATAAACAATTTGCATAGCTTTTTTGTTATGGTCGGTACAAACATTTTTTTACATATTGTACAAGATGGTATTTTTACACGAACTTTAAAAAAAATAATTTAACCTAGGTCAATTAGGGCCAAAGTTAGCAACATTTTTTTTTAATTTACAGCTAATTTGTTTATAATAAATAAGGATCGAAAATAGCGCTTTTTCACTTTTAAAGACATGAACTATTCATAAAAAATTTTGGCTCTATTTGCTTGTCAAGGGAGTCGTCAATATACTTCAGAAATGAAGTATGTAAATCCATGCAACCTAAAATTGAAATATT
This sequence comes from Diabrotica virgifera virgifera, assembly GCF_917563875.1. Lineage (NCBI taxonomy): Eukaryota > Metazoa > Arthropoda > Insecta > Coleoptera > Chrysomelidae > Diabrotica > Diabrotica virgifera. Next base: position 112,703,410 of record NC_065451.1, on the reverse strand, counting down.
AACTTCAAAATCCTACAGTTTTTTGTATCTTGGGAACCAACCAATGGATTTTAATGTTTTTTTAATTTGTATGTACTTTTAGCGTACTTTACAAGTATTGAGTCAGTTGATTCATAAATTATAATAACCAATTTAATTTATTTAAACAAAAAAAAACCGATTATTTTATTTTTCACCGTGTTTTAGGTGCACAACTACCAAGTAATGTTATGTATATATTAATTGATAAAAAATTGTTATGGATATATATAATACAGAGAGGGGCTAAATTATGGAAAAAAATTATTTTCTCTAAAATGGAGGATTGTGGAAAAATCCCGAAACAGGTCGATTTTTATTTTTAAATTACAATGTTTTGGCATATATTTCATATTAGTGATGTCATCCACCAGAGCGTGATGACGTAATCGATGATTTTTTTTAAATAGGAATAGGGGTCGTGTGACACCCCATTTGAAAGGGTGTTCAATTCTCTATTCAGTAATATAAACATTAATATCATTATTTATACAGGGTGGCCAAAAAAATAATGTTTGAATTAAATTAATTGACGAAAAAAGAAGAATGTATACAGTTTATTTATCTCAAAATACTTTCTATCGCTGTCAGAAAATTGAAAAAAATGTTTATTTGGCAAATAAACATTGATTTTCGCTCAAATTAAATGTTAAAACTGCAAAGAGGTTGTTTCTGATTTAATTTAAGCGAAAAGAAATGTTTATTTGTGAAATTTTTTTTTTTTATTTAATGACAGCAGTACAATGTATTTTGAGTTAAATAAATTACATACATTCTTCTTTTTGCGTCAATTAATTTAATTCAAAAATTATTATTTTGGTCACCCTGTATAAATGAGGATATTATTGTTAATATTACTGAATAGATAATTGAACAACCTTTCAAATGAGGTGCCACATGACCCCTATTCCCATTTAAAAAAATCATAGATTACGTCTACCGCTCAGATGGATGACGACACTAGTATAAAATATATGCAAAAAAATTGTAATTTATAGTCGTCTATTATATTATATGCTCTCTGTATATGTGTATATATTATATAATAAAAGAAAAATTTCTATAAAAGTGCGACTTTTACTCTATTCGCGGTGTGCAAGTACTTGGAAGGGATACGCGAAACGATCGTGCGAGAATAGCGGAGAAATATTGCAACTTTCTTAAATAATTCATATTGTCAATTGAGATTGTCAAATTGTACATTTCATAACTATTGTCATTTAAGAAGAAAAATTATATATTGCTCCACAATATTGATATTATATGCAATTATTATATAAAGGTTTGTAAAAGCAGTGTAAAACACCGCTTTGAAGGTTTATTTAATTAAAAATATCAAGCGCACTAAAATAAAAAAAAAAAAAACAAAATTAACAACAAAACGAAACAATTTAATAGTGAGTATGTCCATCTCTTGCAGCAACGATTTCTCGCAATCTGTTTGGCATCGAATAAAGGTGTGTTAATATTGCCTGGGGAATAGTCCGATATTCCTCTACCAAGGCCATAACTGTACCAAATTTTCTGGAGGCCTGGGATAACGGCGAATAGCTCTTTTTAATTCATCCCATAAATGCTTAACAGGATTGAGATCTGGGCTGCATGCGGGCCATTCTAATCTTATCAATCCAACCTCTATTTTATGAGTCAATCAGTGTTTTACTTACAAAAAATAATGCAGCTCTTACAAGAAAAGAGATATTCGGATAATTCAAAAAACAGAATTTTAGTGACGTCTCTGGGATAATATGAGAGGACTATGACACAAAATGAGCCCTTCCGTTTTTCCACAGAATTTTTTATTAGTAGAAAATACAACGCTTCCATTCACCCCTGTATAATGATATGCAAGCAATTTTTTTTTGTTACCGGAAAAATACGAAACGATATCAATATATGTATCTACAAATTGGTGCAAGAATCTTAAAAATCGGAGCATAAATAATAAAGTTATAAACTATTAAACTTAATCAAAAATTTTGGGTGGCCGAATTTTGTGCCGGTGAGTGTAGTAATAATATATTTATTTCGGAGCACAAATAATAAAGTTATAAACTATTAAACTTAATCAAAAATTTTGGGTGGCCGAATTTTGTGCCGGTGAGTGTAGTAATAATATATTTATTAAAATTTTTTATCAATTATTACATACATAACATTGTAGTTGTTCACCCAAATTACGGTAAAATTTTTTTTTAATTTTTAAACAAATTAAATTGTTTATTAACTAATTTATAAATCAACAGACTCCATATTTGTAAAGTACGCTAAAAGTACATAGAAATTAAAAAAAAAACATTAAAATCCATTGGTTGGTTCCCAAGTTACAAAAAATTGTAGGATTTTGAAGTTGATATTTCAATTTTAGGACGCACGGATTTTATGTTTCTACTTCGTCGGTTGCAAGCGGGTCGCGTTTGTACTTCATTTTTGAAGCTTTATTGACGATTCCCTTAAAGAGCAAATAAATGCAAAAATTTTTCTGAATACTTCGTGTCTTTGAAAGTGGAAGAGCGCTATTTTCGATTCTTATTTATCATAAACAAATTAGCTGTGGATTTTTAAAAAAATGTTGCTAACTTTGGCCCTAATTGACCTAGGCTAACTTATTTTTTCCTAAGGTCGTATAAAAATGCCATCTTTTAGTTTGTGCAAAAAAAATGTTTGTACCGGCCCTAATAAGAAAGTTATTCAAATTGTTTATTAGGAAAAATTGACGAAACTTTTCCATAATTATTTATTACTAATAAATGCACTCTTTATTAACATTTTTTAAACAGGTTTGAAATTTTAGCTTATGCTCTTCTATTTGACACCTGCAGAGTGGTTCTAACATTCTGTTTTTCTGACTTATGTTATTGCAAAAAAAAGCTCTCTGGGAAAAACAATTTGAATAAAATATAAACAATTGAATGAATCGCTTCGAAATTTTTGTTACGTATTAAGCACTAATGAGCCCTTATTTGACAAAAATTTCAAAGTTGTACACTAATTTTTACAATAGTTATTGCAAAATTAAATTTTTTTTGAAATTTAGACCTTTTTTCTTAATCATATTAACAATAAATAAGTGTATCAACCCTTGTAATACGTCATTTTAAAGGTTTTTCCATGCTCTCGAAGATTTTTGTACTAATGTAACCACAAGGTACACTGTTTTCCATTGATTTAAAAAAAACGGAAAAAAGGCCGGTTTTCGACATTAAATTGTTTATAAATAAAAATGGCCGCCAGATCCTACGCAGGAAATAGTTACAATTTGTTCTCATAGGTATTACCTGTCGAAAAAACGCTTCAGTACCCTGGCTGCTCGAGTGTCATGGAAAAAACCTTATTACCCTGGACTAATGCAGCAATAGTGAGAACCCGATCTTCTCTGATTTTTATATTTATTTTTGCATCAGTTCCGGGTCGCCGGTGATGAAATCCAGTCTCAAGAAATCGTTGTTAAGTTCTTTGCATCATTAGACGACTAAAATTCAATTGTCTTCAAACATCCCTTTGGCTTGCTCCTTTTCCAACAATGTAATAATCTGAACAGATATTCGTTATTTTTTTCATGGCTATTAAGCAATACAATTAGCTCTAAGGATGCCAGTGTTTCAGTAAGATATCTCAGAAACTATTGTAGAACACTACAATAGTTCATATTGTTCTCAAAACGATCAATTTCGCGAAGCTTCGTCGGTTCGTACATAACTAGTTCTGAGAATAAATTGTATAATTTAATAGGTTTTATACCACTGTATCAACAAATTACAAACAATGGAGAAATATATATAAAAAAAATTGTGGATGGCCCGTTTTCTGTGGCAGTTATAATACTTGATACTTAATTGTTCAAACAGTAGATACACGCACGTAAGGCATAAACTAACTTTGTTGAATTTAAAAAGAAAAGACAACCAATAAAATAACCAAATAAAAAAGCAGAAATGGAGACAACGAAATTTATCCTTCTTAAGGGATATCAGCATTCGACAATAGAAGGTCCGATAGTTTGTGTTGGGAATAGGCATTCTGTTTCAAATGAAAGCTGTTGGAAAAGTCTCACAAACCGTAACCAATCTGTTTGGGATTCATTCACTTACACTTAACATTGATAAAGGATAAGTTAGAGGGACACGATGTTTTTTGAAATCGAGAATATGTTCAGATACACACTGTTAAAAACTTTTTATGTCTCTTCTGTTATAATATTAAAAGCTTACACTAAAGTAGAATAAAACACAATAAAATATATTCACGAAAACACTAAAATGTTTTTTATATTGATAAGTATAGGTAGTTAAATAGTCCATTTACTCACGGTTTTTGCTGTAAATTTTAAAAAACCCTTTGGATTGACATGAAATTTGGCATACAACATATCAAAGAGAAAACGTGATACTGTGCCGATGCGTGCGTTTGCCTTGGGGATGAGTTTCACCCCATTGCAAGGGTGCAAAAATATACGTTCAAAATAAGTCCAAAATTGGATAAACTGACTAATCCTAAGTAACTTTTGTTCTATAGCGTTTTTCAGTAAGTCAACACGTTTCGAGTGAATAAAATATGTTCCTTTTTTTGACAAAAAAAAACACGTTTTTATACGGTTTTTCGCAATTAACTCAAAAAGTATGTATTTTGTCGAAAGAAATATTTTTAGCAAAAATAAAGCTTATAAAAAAGTGAAAACAAAGTGGTTAATATAATATGAAATATGTATGTTACAGTTCAAGTTGATTATCCAGTTGGAGTTGACTCCAACTAGTTGGAGTCAACTCTAACGGCTGGTTTCAGTAAAAGTTGATTATAAATATAAAATGAAGATTTATATTCAACATTTACTAGTAAAAGTAGACTCCAACTAGGAAAAGTATACTCTTCCCAATGCCATTTAGTAAAAGTTGATTCTGATTCACACAAACAGCCGATTCTAGAAATTAAATGTTACTGAATATGCTCAAATTAGTCTAGGCTGTATCGTCGCCCCCGTTAGGTAAATTACTCCGATTCGAATTTTTTGCACAAACTTACTCAAAAAGAGGTCCTTATAACAAATCTACTGGGTGCCAGGCAGTACCTTGATCGATAAATTGTTTAAACAATTTTTTTAGACAAATTCACAAAAATATTTTTTTCACTTCGAACAATTTTTTTTTAGATCATTTAGTCTGAGCAAAAAAAAGTATTTTGTGATTTTTCTCTAAAATTGATTGTTGTCGAGTTATACGCGATTTAAAATTTGAAAAATGCGAAAATAGCCATTTTCAAGGCTTAATTACTCGGTTAAAATCCATTATTATGAAAGTCAGAAAGTGACCAAATCAAAGTTTATAGCCCCCTCTACAAGATCCAGCAGAAATTTTTGTCACTATTTTATTACTAAGCTTTATCTTTAATTATTAACAATGAGCGCTAAGTGCGTATTAGGCGGCCGTCAATGGTGAGTGCTAAAGAGATGCACCATTCCAGCCGTCCAATGGTGAATCTCACTCGCACTCACATTGACGGCCGCCTCAATGCACGGTTAGCGCTCATTGTTGATAATTAAAAATAATATCTTATTAATGAAATAATGACAAAAATTTCTTCAGGATCTTATAGAGGTAGCTTTAATCTTTGATTTTTTTTAGTTTATGACTTTCATAATATATAATATCGTATTGCATTTTTGCCTTTCGGACAGTTCCGGCGCCAATTACATCTTTAACCCTGTTTCAAGTAACTAGTGTCGATGTACACTAGCCCAGGGGGACCGACTGCTTAACGTGCTCTCCGAGGCACGGTGAGACGGCTCGTGTCATTATTGAAAATGAAAATGGTTTGTCTTTAGCAGGGCTCGAACCCACGTGCACTGGCGTATGAGGCCAGCGATTATGCCGTTACTCCACGGCCGCTCGCTCGACTTTCACAATAATGATCTTTAACCAAGTTATTAAACCTTAAAAATGGTTATTTTGGCGTTTTTCAAATTTTAAGTCGCTAATAACTCGACAACAGTCAATTTTAGAGAAAAAAAAAGGCCCAACGGATCTAAAAAAAAAATTTTACGAAGTGAAAAAATTATATATTTTTGCGAAATTGTTTAAAATCATTGTTTATCGCCAAACTTCACTAAAATCATTCATTATTGTACTCATTTGCCCTCATTTTCGGCAGTAAATTAACACTTTGTTGTATTGAAAGAAGAATGTTCCTTTACCTGCCGCGATAATTAATCAAATTAACCGAGATTGAATGTAAGTGGTCAATGGCAGCAATCGATTATTTATTTGAGTGAAATTAAAATTTATTTACTTTAATTATTAAAAATATTGTACAAAATGTATCTTATTAGTAATAAAATTTATGTCAAAAAGTAAAATTCTGTAGTGTTTCGCAATTATATTCATACAAAATAAATCATAACTTTACAGATTTAGTAAATAGGTAGGTATACAATATTGATAACTATCGATTAAACATCAAAACCGGCCATCATGCAAAAGTCATCTGTCATTACTGTCAATACTGTCATACGAATTTTTTATTTCGTCTAAAATTAAAAAAAAATTCCTCAAAGTTGTAAGTAAGTGTTAATGTTTTTTATGATTGACGATACAATTTTGTACGCACCACCTCAATACTCTTTATCGAACGCGTCTCTTCCTCTGCTCGTAATATCAGACTCGTTTGATAAAGAGTCACTTTACTGACCGACTTTAGTGAAATTGGTTAAACAATTTTTCGACCGCTTTACCGCGTGGCACCCTGTGTATTTGTTATAAGGATTGTTATACGGATGTATTTCTCTGAGTAAGTTTGTGCAAAAAATCGAATCAGAATAATTTACCTAACGGGGACGATGTTACAGACTATACTAATAAGTAGTTGAAACGGTCAAAACAAAGAAACGCACACTCATCAAAAATGCACTTGAGATTCTCGTATAATCAACATTTACTGAATCGATCCAGGAAGAGTCAACTCCAACTAGTAAAAGTTGATTTAAATTTTTAAAATCAACTTTTACTGCTCGTTTCAGTTGGAGTTGACTCCAACTAGTTGGAGTCAACTCTAACTGAGAATCAACTTGAACTGTAACATGTGTTTCCAATACAAACAGACTTGTAGCTAATGTAAAGTAGGTTCTGATTCTTCAAATTCCAAATCAAATATTTCAACTTGAAATCACCAAAAATTGAGCACTTTACGGAGAAAACTCATCAAAAAGTTTTTAAAGCATTTAAAAAAAGATTTATTTTTGTTTTTTTTATTTTCTGGCATTAATAGTTACGCTCAATATAAAGTTTGTCCCTTTTTTTTTGGTAAAAAGAAAATCGTAAAAATCACCCCCTAATCCCAACTGAAATTAATCCTTACCGCTTCACGAATTACTTAAAAATTGTTTGTATTAACAAATTATAACTTAAAAATTGTTTGTATTACCAAAAATCTCAAAAAGTAAAAAAATGTAGGTTTTGCTTTTATGAATATTTTGGATTTTTTTTCCTGTAAGACAAAACTTGGTTAAGATATCGGTAAAACCGTTTTAAGTACAGCCTTTTCAAAACTTTTAAACCTTAAAAAAATACATAAGTAAACTTACTGACTCACTTTTAATGTTGGAAACTTAAAAAACAAAAATAAGGCTTTTTTTAAACACTAGAATAACGTTGGATTGAGTTTTCCCCGAAAAGTACTTAATTTTTTGGTTATTTCACGTTGAAATATTCGATTTGAAATTTAACAAATAAGAAACTACTTTTCGCTAGCAACAAATCTGGTTCTACTGCGTCTACAGACAGATGTTTTTCTTTCACTTTTTTATAAGCCATATTTTTGATAAAAACATTTTTTCGATAAAATACTTGATGAATAATTTGCGAATAACCGTCTAAAAATTTCGTTTTTTGTTGAAATTACCATATTCACTCGCAAATAACTCAAAAAGCATTGCCTTAATTAAAATACTCTATCTATAGGACAAACATTGCTGAGAATTAGTCAGCTTATCCATTTCCGGACTTATTTAGCGTATATTTTTCACCACCGAGAAGGGGTGACACTCACCCCAGGGCAAAAGCACATATCGGCACAATATCAATTTTTTTCTTTCACATGTTAGCTATGTGTATGCCAAATTTCATATCAATCCAAGCCGTTCTTTAAAACCAATAGGTTTTGCAATATTTTACCGTCAGTGAATGGACTATTTTGCAATTTAGTCCGTTCACTGACGGTAAAATATTTCAAAATCTATAAATTTTAAGGAACCGATTAGATTGATATGAAAGGCATACATATAGGTACCATGGCAAAGAAGAAAATTGATATTGTGCCGATGTGGGGTTTTGCCCTAGAGGTGAGTTTCGTCCCTTCTCGGGTGTGAAAAAATATACGTTCAAAATAAGTCCAGCAATGGATATACTGTCTAATACTAAGCAACTTTTGATCTATAGCATTTTTCACAAAGTAAAGACTTTTCGAGTTATTTGCGAGTAAATATTTACATATGTTCGTTTTTCAACAATAAAACACGCTTTTATGCGGTTTTTTGCAAATAACTCAAAAAGTAAGCATTTTATAAAAAAACACATTCTTAGCAACAATATTCTTAGGTTCTAAAAAAGTGAAAAAAATGGTGTATATATGATATTCCTAGATACAGTAAAAGGAGAGTTGTAACTAATGAAAAATAGGTTTATACTCGCCAAATTCCAAATCGAATATTTCAACGTGAATTAACCAAAAGATTAAACACTTTTTGGGAATAGCTCATTACAACTTTTTAAAAGTATGAAATAAAAAGTTTTATTTTAGTTTTTAAAAAAATTTTTAGTATTAAAAGTAAGGGAGTTACGCTCAAAATAAAATTGGTTCCTTTTTTTGTAAAAAAAATCGTGAAAATCACCCCCTAATTAGCATCTCAAACGAAATTAATGGTCACCACTTCACAAGTTGCTTTACTCGTGTATGCATTATTTATATGATCTGTAAGTTTCATCGATTCTAAGTGCTTATTTTTGAAGAGGTTGTAGTTGAAAGGGATTGAACTAGTCAATAATCACGAGTGTATGCAAATTTTTAACAGCCTTATCTTAATCAATTTTTGCCTTAAAGAAAAACAAAAAATGCCAAATATGCAGAAAAGCAAAAGCTGTATTTTTTTATTTGTAATTTTTGGTAGGTATCACTAATAAACTTTAAGTTATTTAAAAAAAAATGTTTTTTAAAAAAATACATATTAATAATTAAAAAAAAATTGCTTTAAAACCAAGTTTTTTTTTAAAATAAGCCATTTGAACCGATGAAACATAATATATAATACCTATGTAAAGTAACTTGTGAAGCGGTAATGATTAATTTAACTTAAGATCCAAATTAGGGGGTGATTTTTCCGATTTTTTTACTAAAAAAAGGGACCAATTTTATTTTTAGCGTAACTTGCTTATTTTTTATGCTAGAAACTTTTTTAAAACGAAAATAAATATTTATTTTAACACTTTAAAAAAGTTGTAATGAGTTTTCCCCAAAAAGGTGCATCATTTTCTGGTTACATCACGTTGAAATATTCGCTTCTAAATTTGACCGATATGAACCTATTTTTCATTTAAATAATTTTGCTTCTACTTGGTCTACAGCATGTCTAGCGTGTTCATAGAGAGGTACAAAATTTTTTTCGCTTTTTTAGAAACTATATTTTTTTCCATTTCCGGAATTATTTTTAACGTATATATTTTTACCCCCGGGAAGGGGTAAAACTCACCTCCAGGACAAAATCACACATCGGCAAAATATCACTTGTTTTCTTTGGCTTGTTACGTATGTGTATGCCAAATTTCATCTCAGTCCAAGCGGTTCTTTAAAATTTGGACCAAAAACCGTAATTCAATGTACTAACTGTGTAGATCACATTGTTCTTTTTTTCTATTGGAGATTGTCACAGAGATGTGTTAAGTCACAAAATTGAGGCCCTTTTTTTTTATTGCCCTGTTGTAATGGGGTTTTTAATGTCAAATCGTTGTTAAAGTAGTTGTCGGTATTTTTGAAAATCAATAAAGTAAAAAATTTAGTAGTCCCATCGATTAATCTAACAGCCTCAGTAGAATCAAAAAGAACGTGTTCATCCTAAATTTGCTCCAAATATTCTGCAACACAACATACAAATAAGAACACTTTTGATAAAAGGTTTGTAAGCTTTTAATTAAATCTTTTGTATTAAAATTTATTAATTATATTGATTTTCGAAAATATAGACAACGATTTTAACAAAGATTTGACATTAAAAATCCCCATTATAGCAAGACAATAAAAAGAAAAAAGGCCTCAATTTTAATTCCGCCAAAATCCACGAGAGATCGTCATCGTGACTTAACATCTACAATAATAAAAGCGCAATTTAATTTATTAGTTTCTTATTTAGTTTTTTTATTTCTTACAATAATGAATTTACGTCAATTTTTCATTTTCATAATTTATATTGATTTCTCCTGCAGCTCTAAGTAATAATACATTTTGAAAATTATTTTGCTAGAATGCAAAAGAGAATATCGTAGAGTATTAAAGTCGAAGCTTTGTTAGAGCTTCAGGTAATAAACGTATTTAACCCTTTCAACAAAACAAAATCAATAGTATTTCTTTGGCGTATATTTGCAAGCTAACGCACTGTGAATTTATAGATTTTATTATTCTCAACTTTCAATAATAAAACATTTTAAATACCTCTAATAGTCGGAGAGATAGAAGCGGATTTTGTGCGTGATAAGTAATATGGAAAAACTATACGGGGATATGTTGAATTAGTTGTTTACATGACTTTCCCCAACGGCCGGAAACCAGAGTGGGGTCGAGGGTAGTTGTTATTGTCCACTTTCAATATTAAAACATTTTAAATACCTCTAATAGTCGGAGAGATAGAAGCGGATTTTGTGCGTGATAAGTAATATAGAAATACTATACGGGGATATGTTGAATTAGTTAATTACATGACTTTCCCCAACGGCCAGGAACCAGAGTGGGAGACGAGGGTAGTTATAAGGGGTCAAATTCGCGGTTTTTATTATTTATTTTGTGAAGCTCATGATCGAGATGTGCAACATAATTTGGAAATAAGTAGGTCATGACGTATCTAAGTAAAATCTCTAGGGTCGCAACGCTGCGTGGCCGACAAAGGGGTGGGGTAGGGGTGAAGATTAAAAATATAAGGGGTTTTTGCGACGTTCGTGATTGAGATAGTGCACCAAAATTTGGGAATAAGTAGACCATGACATAACTAAGTAAAATCCCCAGAGCTGGAAACCAGAGTGAGGGACGAGGGTAGTTATAAGGGCTCAAAGTCGCATTTTTTATTATTTATTTTGTGACGCTCATGATCGAGATAGTGCACCAAAATTTGGGAATAAGTAGGTCATGATGTAACTAAGTAAAATCCCTAGGGACGGAACGCTGCCAGGCCGACAAAGGGGAGGGGCAGAGGTGAATATAAAAAATATAAGGGTTTTTTGCGACGTTCGTGATTGAGATCGTGCAAGAAAATTTGGGAATAAGTAGACCATGACATAACTACGCAAAATCCCCATAGCCGGAAACCAGAGTGGGGGACGAGGGTAATTATAAGGGGTCAAAGTCGCGGTTTTTATTTATTAGACCTCCATACAAGGTAAGAGTATGTACAGTACAGTTCCTCAGGACTCTATATTAAAATAGATCGCCAGGATGAGCTGACATCTGTCGCTGGACTAAAATAAGTTCGGGTTATATGACTGAGAGATTATATTCTTTGGTTATCGTTTATACATTATACAGGGTGTCCAGAAACTCTACTGACAAACGAAGACAGAAGATTCTTCAGATAATTTTAAGACATTTTAACCCAATTCGCTTAGTCCGAAAGTGCTTCCTAAGGGAGCTAAACCTCTTTGAAAATGGCGTCTTGTAATTAGTTTTTCTTAAATACCTCCAGAACGCTCATATTTATAAAAACAAAAATAGGTACGCATATTTATCTTCCAGAGATAACTCTATTCCATCCATTGCGAATTTCTGGTACCGATCATAGACGTCCGTTTTGGGTAGGGCAACGGTTATTTCATCGCCTAACTTTTTTGTCTTTAATTTTTAAGCAGTTTTGACTCTGAATTATTAAATTGTGAGGTATTCTAGTACTAAAAGGCACTCTTGCTTTAAGTCGATAGGATACACCGTTTTCTAGAAAAATCGATTTGAAAATTTTTCGTTTCTTGAATTTAAAAAAAAAATTCAAACAAAAACTATTTAGAAAGACAAAAACCGGTACATTTATTTATATTCCAGAGATGAATCGATTTCATTAATTGAGAATTTCCATTATCGGTCATAGGCGTCCGTTTTGGGTAGGTCAACAGTTATTTTATAGCATAACTTTTTTGTCTTTAATTTTTAAGCATTTTTGACACTAGATTATTAAATTATGAGGTATTCGAGTACTACAAGTTACTCTTGCTTTAAGTTGATAAACTACATCGTTTTTTTTATTTTTTTTTATTTTTTTTTTCAAATTCCAAAAACGAAAAACTTTCAAATCGATTTTTCTGGAAAGCGGTGTGTCCTACCGACTTAAAGCAAGAGTACCGTTTAGTACTAAAATACCTTACAATTTAATAATCCAGTATTGAAAATGCTTAAAAGTTAAAGGCAAAAAAGTAATGCGATAAAATATTCGTTGTCCTACCCAAAACGGACGCCTATGACCGGTATTAGAAATTCGCAATGGATGGAATTGATTCATTTCTGGAAAGTAAATATGCATATTAATTTTTGTTTTTCTAAATAGAAGAATTCTGGAGATATTTAAGAAAAACTAAGTACATGACGCCATCTTCAAAGAGCTCTAGCTCCCTTAGAAAGCATTTTCGGACTAGGTGAATTGGGTTAAATTGTCTTAAAATTATCTGAGGAATCTCCTGTCTTCGTTTGTCGGTAGAGTTTCTGGACACCCTGTATACATTGTATATACATTTAAACATACGTATTATACATTTTAACAAGGTACTCTGCGGTTGTAGTAATCGTAGAGTTCTGAACTGGTGTATTGATAAACTTTTTTTCTACTACGTTAATAATTCACATCCAACAGAAAGGTAAATTCATGGTGATCTTGATATTTGCGTAGTTATTTGTTATTAAATATTAGTTACATATTTTTTAGTTTAAATTCAATTTATATTAAGTTTCAATCGCGTTTAAATGGGGTTCACAAACGGACAAGGAACCAGAGAGGCGTTGTTTGCATTTAATGTGATAACTCAAAGATGCATACATATGAATGTGGATGTGTATGAATGTATGAATGTTACGTTGATTTTGAAAAAGCATTTGGCAAAGTAAGCCATGAAAAATTATTCCACATTCTAAATACAAAAACATCGACAACAAGGACTTACGAATAATAACATATCTTTACTGGAATCAAAGAGCACAAATTATAATAGATAACTAACCCAGTCCAGATCTTGAAATCAGGAGTGGTTTTAGGCAGGGATGTATTATGTCTACATTACTATTTATATTGTATATAATTAAGCAATTTTTAAAGAAGCATTTCTTAATTTTTCAAAGTGAAGGAATAATAAATAATGGAAGGATCTATTAACAACATAAAATATGCAGATGACACCGTTATTTTGGCAAGTTCTGCTGAACAACACCAATTACTACTAAACAAAACAAACAGTTTCTGTGAAGAATATGGATTAAAAATTAACATAAAAAAGACGAAATATATGATAATAACTCAGAAAACAAATATACAAAAAAGCATACATTTGGGAAATGTACCGATAGAAAGGGTTGATAAATACAGATACCTAGGAATCTGGATTTCAGACAATAATGATCAAACAACAGAAACAAGGACCAGGATAGAAATAGCAAGAAATGCCTTTGTAAAAGTGAAAATAATTCTCTGCAACACACACCTTAGATTAGAACTGAGATTAAGAGCTTAGAGATGCTATGTGTTTTCGATACTGCAATATGGACTCGAAAACTGGACATTGAAGCAAGAACACATAAATAAGCTACAGTCATTTGAAATGTGGTGTTACAGAAGGAGAATTTAAGCATAGCATGGACGCAGAAGGAAACGAACACGAAAGTATTGTGATAAATGAGCAAATAATACGAAATAGTAAACACAATAAAAATAAGAAAGTTACAATACCTGGGACACGTAATGAGGGGACAGCGATATGAAATGCTAAGACTGATAATACAGGGAAAGATAAGAGAAAGAAGGAATATAGGAAGGACAAAAGTGTCATGGTTGAAGAATTTAAGGGACTGGTTTAAATGCAGTTAAGAGACGGCATTACATAAAACAAAGTTTCAATCAGACGTGTGCTGACTGAGATTGCGTGGATTTCTTCGCTTGATCAATGACCAAAGTATTCCAACTACTTGTGATTACTGTGTGACTTTGCAAAATAGACAAAAACTTTTATGGATTATAGTCATTTTTATTTATAATATATAGATCTTCAAATATCAGATCTGATTTTGTCATCTGGTCTTTCGCAATCGCCGCGAAACTTCTTGCTAAGAGACAAACATAAAAATGCAATTTTTATATCTTTAGATATATTTTATTTAGACATATGGTTTTCGTAACTTTGTATCTGATTAAAATATTGATTTGAAATCATTTTCTAGCAAAAGAAAAGGAGAAAATAAACTATTTAAATTTTAAAAAAGTACATTACACCATCAGTGCTGTAGTAAGTATATTATGTAGAGATAAAGTTTTAAAACTCGGAACTTTATGCATTAAGTTTCTCACTTGTTCCCGAGTTTGTTCGCCGTTGATTTGGTAGTTAGGTGAGAAAATGAATAACACTAAGACTTTGTTGGTTATCGAGCTGCTCTAAGAGGAAATGTTTTTATTTGGTGGAGATATGGGTTCAAGTTTTCTTATCGCCGGAGAATAACAATGTAGAAGGAGAATATAAGTTTAAAATGCTTGTTTTTTTAGAAACAGTATGCTTAAAGTTTTCTGTATATTTCGTCTATTTGGGAGATACGCACACGATATTTTCTATATTATTATGCTCTATTATATCTATTTAATTAGATTGATTAGCAAATTCTTACTTTAATTAATTATTTAATTATTTTATTTATTGCCTATGTAAAAACAAAACTAAATTCAAAATAAATTTTCCAATCAATTTTATTCTCAGGGCTAATTTTTTATTGGATACAATACCTGTGATCTCTGGCTTCTAATATTTCTGATTGCTTACTTCTTCCAGGGTGGAAACAAGGAGATTGAAAAATATCATATAAATGTAATCTATTGTTTTTATCAAATAAGCTGTGTACATGTGATCCAAAAAATATTAAATTTAAACTTTGCTGCAACAATCTCTTACTTAATAAATTAAATTCTAACTCTGATATTTCCTTGTTTTGACAAAAAAGAATTATTTAATTAATTTATCATTTACTCATACAAAATTTAATAAAATTTGCTTTTCTTCATTTGACTTGATTTCTCAAATTTTCAATGACTAACTGCGTAAAAAAGTTCAATAAACACATAAACAAATATGGGTTTGATATAAACAAGTTTTTTCCATTCCGACAAATGATTTGACTAACCTTTTTGTTTCTTCACTCCCTCGTTCTCTGGATTGCTCCGTCCTTGATTCTCCCAACACGTACTCTCTGGATGTTGCGAAAAAGTCCCTCTCGTCAAGACTGCTTCCAAAAATCATACAGGATTTGCTCGAATTCTGTTACTCAGTTTCCTTGTTCGATATCTTGTGTAAAAAGATATTAATCAGCTACTCGTTCTAGACAAAACAAAGGAAGCTCCCTCGGACCTGGAAAAATTGACTCTTCAACCGGTCTACAATTTGGTTTCAACTTGATTCTGCTCGCAAAAGCTGATCACACACACTCTACACTGATTACTAAACTTTTAAAACAAAAACTGGACTGCCTTCCACCGATGTTAATTATACAGTGACCTCTCGTCTCTCGCCAAAATTCTGACTCCCTTCTACCTCATCTTTCCCACTCAATCCAGAACACGCCGCTCTCCAAACCTTTCATACCCATTTCTTCTGAAACCAAATATTTTTCACAGAACTTTACCAATTTGTCATATTTCAAAAGATATCATAATTAGTTCTTTCCTACTTTCTACTTTAACATCTAAAACTCATACAATGTGTATACCACATTAAAAACCTTCCCGGAAAGGATCTTAAAACCGTCTTTGTTTCGACCACGATGTCCACTTTCTAATCACCGCAATGTTTGTTCATGTCCCGTGCATTTCGTCGAATCACTTATTAGTCATTTCACTTTTTCCCGAAACACTTGCTTAATAGCAAAATTAAATTCTAAACAATTTTGGTAATATACAGGGTGATAAAAAACTATGATTTCATGGTCGTTGATATAAATTTAATTTTTTGTGAATTTCTTTAAAAAAAACAATTCTACAACAATATATTAGGTCGAAAGATGACTTAAAGTTATAATATTTTATATACCCTATTTATTTACCCTATATACCCTATATTTATAATACCCTATTTATATTCATAGTATTGACAAGCGCCTACAATTCGCCGTGATTCAAATTTGAATCTACCACATTTTTCCTCTATATTTTTTTACCGGGTCACATTCTCTGAGTATTTACGTAGTGGGACTTTATAAACACCATGTATGGAACAATTAGTAACCATGCCGGCATAGATGGAACCTGTTTTATCGACGAAACTGACAGTTTATTTTCAATCGTTGAGTGTCATTGTTGTGAACATTTTTGTCCTGTTACAAGATCAAATAATTGCCTCATTTAAACCAAGGTAAGGTGAATTTTTTTTTTGAGGATATTTAAGTGTACATGTTATTATGACTATCTGGTCACTCGTATGTTCTATATAGACTGAAGTTAGTAAGATTCATAAATGAAACATCGCGCATTTGCGTGACTAATTTTGTCAGGCAAAACTAATATTGCTAGTCATAGCCAAATATCAAACAACGTATATATTATTGAATAAATTTGATGTTTTTTTATTATTATCATCATCACGTAGCGCTACAGCCCTAGGTGGGTTGATTGACTGTACAACTTTCTTCCAATTTGTTCGGTCTTCCATCAACCTAGGGTCAAATGGGATGTTCATTTTTCAGAGATCTGCTTGGATATTATCTCTCCACCGCATTCTGGGACGTCCGAGTAGTCTTTTGCCTGTAGGAATCTCCTCCCATACCAGTCTTACAAGTCTCTCGTTATGAAGTCTGTGCAGTGGCCTGCCCATCTTAGTCGCTGTGATTTAATTTCTTGGACAATATCGGTGTCATTGTAGAGTTCTTATAATTCGAAGTTGGTTCTGATCCTATACTGGTTTGTGTTAATGTCCGATGTGTGGTGAGGTCCGAAAATTTTTCCAAATATTTTTCGTTCAAAACATCTGAGCTTTTCTTCGTATCCCAAGTGACCATCTATGTCGCTGTGATATATAACTTATAGATAGAAAAGGGAGTAATACTATATAAAGTTTCTCTGTCTCCGCTATATTTCTGGGGCAAAACATGCTCCATATTTATAGCAAACGTATAAATACTATGTAAATACTTTGTAGCGGTTAAGTATTACTTCTATATAACGTAGAAATAGATTTTCTACCTTATAGCGATATTTCAAATTAAGCGTGAAAAGAGAGCATAGAGTATTATTACCTAGTTTAGATTCGTAGCTGTAACGTTTCTCAGACAGAGAACAGAGCTAACAGCCGTGAAAAAGAAGAAAAGTTGAGGTATGTCTGTGGTCTGTGCTGTGCCGTGTGCCACGCCACAGTGTGTTAACACCGGTATTGTCCAGAAAATTAGATACGAAAAGGAACAATTATTCAGTTAAGCATATCTATATTTTTATTTTTTGCATTTTTTTCACTATGCCAAGAGGTCAACGAAAATCGTTTAAGTTATTATCTAAAAGGCATCAACGTAGAATTACGTCCAATCTTTTAGAAAATGTCGGAACTACTTCCTGGTGATTTTTCAATCCTTGATCTGGCTAATTCACTTACAGAGTTTAGTATTAGAAGCTTTGTACATTTTTTGGATGAAGCTACCTTTAAACGTACAACAAGACATGGCATGCTTGAGACTGCTTCAGTAACATCAATAATTTCTGTCTTGATGACACCGTAGCACATCATTCATGTCATGTCAAAATTAATAGAACATATATGTAATAAGAAAAAAACATCAAAATCCTCTTTGCTATTACAACACCACTAATCCTTCCTAAATTTTTCGCATAAATTTAGAATCACCCAGTGGGGTCTCGTGGATTCTCTAATAGGTGAAGTTTTCTTGCAGAAAGTATAACTTTAAAGAAATAGGAGTGTGCTAGACAGTGGCGTCTTTGATCGTTTCACAAATTACATTGAAAATAAGGGTGAATTGTATCTTCACTTGCTTCACTTCATGAGTCTCCCCTGGTTCATTGATTAGAAAAAGTTGTTCTGTAGTTTTTAAATGAACAAACTGAATTATTAGTGAAATAATTTCAGGTGCTGTACACACTGATGAATGGTATTCTGAGAAAAAATTTGAAACTATTGCAGCGGATTGGACCCGTCAAGGAAAACAGCGCCACCAACGGGAGAGGCAGAATAAATAAGTGACTTAATTTTTCCTAACATTTGATTATAATAAAAAATTGCAAAATATAATGTTTGTATTTAATTTGTCAGCAACACATAGTAATAATACTAGTTTCCTCAACTTTATATTGCTGTAGATTATTTTTTACTTTAATTAGAATGTCAATTATATATTTACAATGTCAAGTAAAAATAGTGTCTACAATAATATTAAGTTAAAAAAGCAATTTTATTGTAAATATTTTTCTCAACGTGCACTCTACGAGACATAGTTGGCACAAAACTGAAACATATCTGATACATAGCTGCTACAGATAAGAGACATTATTTAATGTTTGAGAAAAGAGTTTTGCTCCAAAGCTGCAACATATATCTGACATCCTTTAACGCTTAAGAAAAGAGTCTTGTTCTGTAGCTCTGACATATACGTGACATAATTTTGTGCTCAAGAAAAGAGTTTTGCCCCCTTTTAGGGTAAGACATAGGAGCATAGCAGAGACAGCTCTGCTATGTTTCTGCTATGTTTACGCGCTTTTCTTGTGATGTATCTATGATGGAATGTGTGATGGAATGAATTACAAGGAACATGTGTGATGTAACTGAAATGTAGTTGCTCTGTAAAACGGTCAACTGGGTTGTATTTGGTCATGGACCTCGTTTCGCAACCATATGTTAGTACAGGTCTGACGATGGATTTATAGATTTTGATATTGGAACTTCTTGTAAGATTTTTTGATTTTATAAGCTTATCCAGTGCGAATAGACAGCGATTTGCTGATTGGATTCTGTCTTTTATATTTTTTTATGGTGCCTTTTATTTCATTAGATGCAACTTATACATAAAAAAGGATCACAATACGTGGATTTGGAGGATCTGAATACTACAGATGAATTGTTTATTGAAAACATACCTACCATATGAGAGTGAAGATGAACATGAAATTTATGAAGATGTGCTAGATAATAGTGATGATGAAGACATTTCTTCTGACACAAAAAACAATATACATAAAATTTTAGAGACAATAGGAGATAATCCTGTCACGCTGGAGCAGTCCATTGAAGAGGAAATATCTAGTAAACCCATTAACATCATCGACAAGATCTGACACTATGACAATGAAAACCGAAAAGAAGAAGAGGACGGCCATCTTGGGGCAGTACTGGTGACGTCAGCAATCAAGGCTTGGGCGTGACCTGGGTTGCCATGTGGCGGAACTCCTGGGCGTATCCTGTATTGTCAGTGAGCTTGGGATGTAGCCGGTGACGTCAGTGGGTGGGGCTTGTTACGTCAGAGTTGGAGTGGAGGGGAGTGTCCAAAGTGACGCCATACCTGCTCATTTCGTTAAGTGTGGTCAAGGAAAACCATTTTCCTAAATGGAATAACACAAGGGTTCGCTCCAAATTTCCTGATTGCTATGCCCAGGAACGTAAACTTAAGTATTGTGTGTAAAAAATGCAAGACAGCATTATTTTGTAACAAGGGCTAGAACTGATCTTCTGATTTCCATAGAAAATTGTCATAATTGGTATTACAATTGCGCAGTGATTCAAATATGAATCAACGATTTCTTTTAAATAAACCTTAAGAAATAAATTTTTTTTCAATAGTACACCAACCTGTTTGAGTGCCTCTTACTCTTCATCAACAAATTTTTAATAAAATTGCAAAATAAAAAAATCGCGCACTGCTAAGTTTCCCATTTGTTCCCAAGTTTATTTGCCGTTGATTTGGTAGTTAGGTGAGAAAATGAATAGGTAACACTAAGACTTTGTTGGTTATCGAGCTGCTCTAAGAGGAAATGTTTTTATTTGGAAAAGTTTTCTTATCGGCGGAGAATAATATTGTAGAAGGAGAATATAAGTTTAAAACTTAAAAATGCTTGTTTTTTCCAAGCACTATGCTTAAAGTTTTCTGTATGTTTTGTCTATTTCAGAGATACACACACGTTTATTTCTATATATTATTATGTCTTATGTCGAAAGATGACTTGAAATTACATTACATATTTTATATCACTACCTGTTTATGTTCAATATAAATGTGTGATACATATAATATCCGTAGTATTGACAAGCTCCTACAATGCGCCGCTTTTCAAATTTGAATCAACCACATTTTTCCTCTATATTATTTTACCTGGTCACATACTCTGAGTATTTACGTCTTGAGAATTTATAAACATCATCTATGGAACCATTAATAACCGGCATATAAGATCAAATAATTGCCTCATTTTAAACTCATTTTCGAGTGAACATGTTCATTTTTCAACAAGAAATACACGTTTTTAGACGCTCTTTTGCAAATAACTTATTACAACTAAGCACTTCCTGGAAAATCGCATTACAACTTTTTTAAAGTGTTTATAAAAAGATTTATTTCTGCTTTTTTTTTAATTTTCTAGCATCAGAAGTAATCAAGTTACGCTCAGAATAAAGTTCCTTTTTTTTGTTAAAAATTCGTGAAAATCACCCCTAAATTAGCATCCCAAATGAAATTAATCGTTACCGCTCCACAAGTTGCTTTATTCGTGTATGTATTGTTTATATTATTATCTGTAAGATTCATCAACTCAAAGTGCTTATTTTTAAGAAGAAAAAAAGTGCTTATTTTTGAAAGGGCTTGAACGAGTCACTAATCACGAGTGTACGCAAATTTTGAACAGCCATATCTAAACCAATATTTGTCTTACAGAAAAAAGTACAAAATATTCAAAAAAGCAAACCCTACATTTTTTTACTATTTAAGAGTTTTGGTATCACTAATAATTTTTAAGTTATTTTGAAGAAAACGGATTTGTTTTTTCTAAATTTAATAAAAAATTTTTAAATAAAAACCAATTTTTATCCAAAATAAGCACTTTGAACCAATAAAACCTATCATAATAAATAAAACATAAATAAAGTAAATTGTGAAGCGGTAAAGATAAATTTAATTATGCTAATTAAGGGGTGATTTCCCGATTTTTTACAAAAAAAAAGGGACGAAA
Organism: Diabrotica virgifera virgifera; assembly: GCF_917563875.1. Classification (NCBI taxonomy): domain Eukaryota; kingdom Metazoa; phylum Arthropoda; class Insecta; order Coleoptera; family Chrysomelidae; genus Diabrotica; species Diabrotica virgifera. The sequence continues at coordinate 112,681,761 of NC_065451.1, read as the reverse complement.
GTTATTTTGAGCGTAATTTGTTTACTTTTGATGCTAGAAACTTTAAAAAAAAGCAGAAAGAGAGCTTCTTTTAAAAATAAAAATAAAACTCGCCATGGGTTTTTCCAAAAAGTGCTTCAATTTTTGGATATTTCACGTTGAAATATTCGATTTGGAATTTGACGATTATGAATCTATTTTTCTTAAAAACACACCTTTTTTTTAAGTTTTTTATACGCTTTTTCTGAAGAATATTTTTCTCGATAAAATTCTTACTTTCTGAGTTATTTGCGAAAAACATAAAACAGTTTTAATTTAATCTCTCTAATGTTGGATTACAATTTATTTTTAATAAAATCATCATCACCGCGCTAACAACTCTCATATGACTGCATTACCTATGTTCCCTATACTGTAAATTCAAGGTTAGACGGACTATAGCAGGGATATTGGTATTGCTAAAGTCCATATTCCCACTTCTTGTACGAATATTGCTATCTTTGTTTTATTTATATTAATGTAAAAAAAGTGGTTTAATTTGATCGTTTCAGGTTATTTGAGCAGAACGGAGACAGCCAATAATAATAATAATGATCGTCAGTTTGAACGATAATAAAGACTTTTTAGATTAGCAATCTATATTGATCTCTATGCAAAACTAATTAAGCTAAAACAAAATAAAATTTTGCGAACCGGCCAACAATGTGTTTATATTTTCATTACATTTTCAGAACCGGATTATTATTGGCAATACCGCATATATGCATTTTATTACAATATAATCAAATCCTATTCACATGCATATTAAGTAAGCCAAATTTGTGTTTTGTGGACATTCAGTTTTTACAATCAGACTTGCAATAAACAAGGATTTCGGCCAATTGTTGAGCGCACTTATTATCATTTATATAACAGATTATATTTGGATGATTATTGTTTTGTAGAGTTGTACAATAAATATCATTATAGTTTTAATGCTTGTTTAAGCATAATTTTGATTAGCAGTTTTATTGTCGATATCCCAATTATTTTTATGCAAATCTCTAAATGACATATTTATATCTACATACGTCCAAATGCAAATTCTGCGTTCCCTATGTTTTTAATTTTATGTCACAAACATAAATGACCGAATCTATTTATTTGTAAGCTGTGAAAATTGTAATTATGTTTTTAGTTACATTCGTTTATACAGGGTTGGAAGCTCAAAATAGTCCATTTTGATGTTTGGCAATATCCATTGGATTTTGTAGAAATACTAAACCAGGTCGGTTTTTTATATGAAATAGATTATCCTAATTAATTATATATTTATTTTAATATTTTTCAACTCCCTCTCTACTAATACCACAAACCTTTAACTTTTATTACGATCTGTGGCACACTATTAGACTTAGATGTGTATTTTGCTGGCGAATTCAGGAATTAATCAGCTTCCCTTGCCAGCTCTGGGCATTGGGCATTGGTGTTTTATTTTTATCCAAAATACGTCGATATTTTGCGAATAAAATTCCATTTTAAGCATGCCATCAGCAGCTAAATCTAGAAGACATTCTTTTATTTTTTTTTTGTTGGCATCAGTCAGATCTATTGATGTGTCCAACAAAGGGATTACAATCCATCTATGCCTATTGTCAGCTTTAGAGTGCAACTCTGGAAAGTATGTCAAAAGTTGCTCTTGTAAATTATGCAAGCTCCGTATAATGCAAAGAATGTGAGCGTGAGCCGATACTGCAAAACTTTGGTCTGTTGCATTATCTTCATCAATCTTCTGAACACATGCAAACTACTCAAACATTTTATTTTGCAGAGAGGTTGACCACAAACGAAGTTTTGTGTGAAATGCTTTTAGTTTATCTTTAGCTGTTAAAATATTCTCTTCTCTTCCTTGAAGGTTACTGTTCAAATTGTTAAGGTGGCTAAAAATATCTACCAAAATGTTCATTTCCAGAGCCAGTACTGTCAGAAAAACCGTAAGCATATATAATATAGATTGTGCATCATTTTTCTTTTTGATGAATAAAATAGCTCTAATGTCGATTAGTAAAAAGTTTATTAAACTAATAGCCTAAGAACTGAGAATATTAACAAAAACTGTGTAATAGTTTTAAAAATAGTTTGACAATATTGTAGAGCAGTGTTTTTCAATCTGCTGGTCGCGACCCCCAGGAGGGTTGCCAAGCGTTACTCGGGGGGTCGTCGACTGAAAGAAAAAGTTGAGGTTCTTAAAACACAATGTTAGTGGAAAGGATGTGCTTGTTTGTTTTTCAAAAGTTTATCAAATTGTGGTACTATTTTTGAAAGGTTACTAATCAAATCATTTTCTAATTGCAGTCTATTTCTCTTTTTAGTTTTAATGTCTACCATTGAAGAAAATGTCAGTTCACACAAGTATGAAGTGGAGAATTGCACTAATAATTTCAGAGATTATTAACACAATCAAAAAGCGCAAACTAGAATATCTTGGCCATGTTATGAGGAATGAACAGACATATGGCTTGTTGCAACTCATTCTTCAAGGCAAGGTATTTGGAAAGAAAGGATCTGGGAGAAGAAGAATATCTTGGCTTCAAAACCTGAGACAGTGGTTTAATACATCGACAACCGGACTATTCAGAATAGCAGCAAGCAAAGTTAGGATAGCCATGCTGATCGCCAACATCTGGAACGGATAGGCACCTTAAGAAGAAGAAGAAGGTCTTGTTAGAACATTAACAATTTAGCTCTCAGTTCCAGAACACTTGTCAACACCTTTCTTTTGGATAGCCAACTGACCTCTGTGTGATAAAGGAGATTTTGATGAAGCGAGTCCATATCTTCAAAAACGATTCTGAATAGCCGGGTTTGCAAAGCTTTACCTTTGATAGAATTTACAGTTTTTAATATATCCTTTAGCACGTTATTTATATCAGAAGGTACTAACTTAGAGCCTGTCGATGAATAAACAGTGTATCCAGGATATGTTTGTCATTATCGATTTTATTTTGCAATGAGTCCGCTATTTTTTCCATTCATAGTTTTAACGCCATCGCTACAAATACCGATAGGTATATTTTTCCCAATCAATATAGTAGTAGCAAGTGCTTTCTAAAACAAACACTGGCCAGTAATGTTTGCAGGAAGTGCTTTTTGCAAAATAAGATTACTTCCATGAGATTGTCATCTGCTTCAAAGCCCACAAATACTGCAAACTGTGCACAGTCAGAAACACCTGTAGATTCGTCAAACTGCAAAGCAAAGTGTTAGCTGTTCTTTAATTTTTGGCCCGCGAGAATAAAAGATAAATGTACCAAAATAGGAAAAAAATTATTACCTAACGTATGTAGTTTTTAATTAAATTATTTCTTTGGCTTTCTATGTAACCAGGGGGTTACCGTAACCAGGGGGTTACCAGAATATTTCAACCTGTAAAGGGGTCGCAAAATCAAAAAGATTGAAAAACACTGTTGTAGAGGAATACAAACGAAATAAAATTCCTAGGAATGATATTTGATCAACAGTTAAATTGGAAAAGTCATATCCAGCAGTTAGTTTTTTATGTCGAAATGGCCTTAACCTGTGTAAGTATCTAGCTCACAGGACCTGAGATGCTGAAGGTAAAACACTGCTCATGCTATATAGATCCTTAATTCGTTCTAAAATTAACTACGGATGTGTCGCATATACATCTGCCAGCAAAACAACGTTGACACCTTTGAATACGCTACATAACACCTCCCTAAGGATTACACTTGGAGCATGCAGAACAACTTCGATAAATTAGCATTCAAGCTTACTTACTTTCCGTGTCCGGAACACCAACAACTTTAAATTCTGTATTTCCAATGGTTGGCCATATAGATGGCCCTGTCATTTGCTATAATTAAGTCTTGTTCTGTGCAGGTCTCTCTCATCTCTGTGCATGATAGTAGATGCCGGCTGGTCTGAACCGCGCCACAGTCGCAGGTATCGTTCTCCTGGTATCCCCATTTTTTCATGTTACTAGCACAACGTGAAACGCCGGTTCTTAGTCTGTTTAGCGCTTTCCAAGTCGGATACGGTAAATTGTGTCCAGCAGTCATTTCCTCCGAGGGAGGAAAATGTGTCGCGGTAGCTGACGGTGCACCAACAACACAGAGCATTCAAGCTGAAATAGGCGAACCCACTCTAATTCTTCGTAAACCGCTGTTAACCTTTAATTACGCTTCTAACATAAACGTACATAAAATAATTCCAATAAATAAGATTTTAGATCTATCCATGACTAACGACTCTTCAAAGTTCAATCTCCCTTATTCTCGTAGAATCCACCATGTAATGGAGCTGCTTAACTGGCAGGAATTGCCACCCTTACATCAATACAAAGAAATATCTTCATCTCCACCTTGGACTGTAAAAATTTTAACAGTCAATTGCAGTCTATTACAATTCCAAAAAAATAGCACTAACCCTAATCTCATCTTACAACACTTCAGAGATCTAATTAACTCTCATTCCGATTACACAGTATACTATACAGACGCGTCTAAAACTGAAAATAGAGTCGAAGTGTCAATTATTAACAACACAGAGATTCACAAACATAAAATTCCAGATACAGCAACTGTATTAACTGGGGAACTTTATGCGATCTACCAAACAATACTGCACGCAAATGCGAACAAGATGAATAATCCACAAGGAAGAATTTCCTGTGATATGAAGAAATTATTAATCTTCACAGATTCTATGTCATTACTACATGTAATAAGTAAAATACACAAGCAGCATCCAATAGCTTTACTAATAAAGGAAGATCTACATAAATTGCATACTGAAGGTTTAAGAATCAAGTTTCTTTGGGTCCCATCACATGTTGGAGTAGCAGGTAATGAAGCAGCAGACCGAAATGCCAAAGAAGCCACAAATGATAACAGTATTCCCATGTCGCTCCAATCTGTAAGTATGGATCTAAAAAGCTACTTCATAAAACATCTTTTCGAAAACTGGAACAATAAATGGAAATTCACATCATTAAAGCTTCATGGGATAAAAAACAAGATTGGACCATGGCAACCACCCGAGGTAGGTATCTAGATGAAAGCAAACAATTATTTCCCGTTTACGACTTGGAGATACCCAGTTTTCCCATGAATATTTGCTGAAAAAAGAAGAACCTCCAATTTGTGATGAGTGCAGTTCACCCATTACAGTGAAACATGTGCTAGTGGAAAAGTGTGAAAAGTTCAATAGCCATAGAATTAAATACCATTTAGCTAACAATATTAAAGACATTTTAGACTGTAACAACACTAATTAACTATTTTTATTTCTAAAACACTGTAACTTACTAAACAAAGTGTAATTAATGCTATCCCGCTAATAACCTTATTAGGTTGAAGCGGATTGTTGTAAAAAAAAATATTGTAAAATGGCAAAACAAATAACGGGACTCGGGACTAAACACATTTGAAACACACAGGAATAACAAAAACAGACATCTATTTGGGTACATCGTCCTTCATATAGACAGGGACACAGCAGCCAGCAACCAAACAAATCTCGTACAACATTTATTTAAACACAATGGTTTTAAATAGTGTAGACAGAGCTGCCACTTTACAAAAATCAGGAATGGACTTTTTCTCCTCGCCACTTAAAAAAAAACAAATAAGTAATTTCATTTTAGCACAAATCTACTCTCAAAATTGGTATACTGCTACTACATCTACCTTCAAATAACGCCATCTTGTGAGTTCGACCGCTGGCTGAGATAGATATTAACAGCTTAGCTTTAACGTCGAACGCGAACTGAACCATTTCTCTTCGCCTTACCATCTCTTGGATGTACCCGAATCACACGTCTTCGGTTCCACACGTCATTGCATGATCTCTGCATCCAAATAAATAATTCATGGTTCCCGCTATTACTCAAAAACAACCAATTGACGGAAATAAAGTACGACGGAATAACCATCGCGCCACTACTGAACTGCCAACTCAACAAACCTTGGCGCTCTGTTTACTCAGGTGTCGCCACAGAGGTTTTCAAGAAATATCAAAAACGAAACAACCAGATGTTCTTTATACGCAGCAAACTGTGTGAATGAAAAGTATTATACAGGGTGGTACTGCAACCGAGATTCTCAATATTTAATATATTAATAGATCTGTAATAATAGAGGGATAGAGTGGAGATATTAATGTCCTTCCTACTGTGAAACGGCACTTAAAGAAGACCAACCAAATCCATACTATTACTTGTAAGATGTTCAATTTTCCAAAATCCTATACCGATTTTTGTAAGCCGTATTAGTGTTCTTTGAATAAATCACCCGAAAATCCGAACAGAGGCTCAGTTTGCGTCTGTAACTTATTACCTAAGTAGATATTATCATTTCAGTATAATTTTTTATATATTGGATGAGATTAGATTTTCTCTTCATAATCACGGCTTGAAAGGATTTTATTATTTGGTTAATACACCACCAATGTAACCAAAGTGCAGCATTAGCTCACAACCTCTTATATTTTGCTTTACAGGCCAGAATCTCTACTATGTCGACACCCATGTAAGCTTATGTACAGTTGCCCTTGTCTTGGCCCTAGATAGCATGTACTATATGAAATACAAAGTACTGATTTCATTTCTTTTGGTTAGTTAAATTTTCTTTTCTTGTACCTAGTTCTTTACATTTGTGTTCCCATTTTTTTTAATTTATGTACTATACATTTTTGTATTTAAAACACACTTTTTACCTCTGCTTTCAGATTAAGCTCTTTTTCTAGTATATTTTTTTGCATAGCCTCCCCTAAGATTCTTTCTCTTTCATTTTTAGATAAATTTCTGTTACTATTTACTATTATAAAGATGCGTGCATAGAAATCTGTCTACTTTAAAATAGTGTTCCAATGTTATGAGGCAACTGGATATTTTCGTAGACGACCTAATACAGGTAGAAAGCGACTTATTGCTCGCGATGATCGCTTTATTGTGTTAACAATATTAAGATCGTCACCTTAATCGTCGTCTTAATGTCGTTCAAGTGCAAAAACAGTTCCGGGAAGTATGAGAAGTTGAGGAAAGTAAGAGGAATGGTTATTAGGAGAGCTTCACGATACGATACAATATCGATACTTTTTAAGGTATTGTATTGGTTATGCCAGTGAAGTATCGTATCGAGTATCGATATCGGCAATACTTTCTTATAAAAATATCGTATTAATATCGACTTCGATATGATATCGATACAATACTCGATAAAATATCGACATAAAGAGGATTATACATCTGAGCTGTGTAGGCCCTTTATGCCCACTTTTGCATGCTTGGCAAATGGACATTATTCTAAAAATATTACGAATAATGCTTATAACTTATATGTATATTCTCACAAAGATTGAATATGGCTGAATACTTCTTTGAAAGTCGACAAATACTGACTAATTCTGTATTGTTTAAAAACTACTTTTGAAAAGATAGGGAAATCCCCGGAGATTGGGAATAAATCGCAATTCAGTATTTGTTAAAAATTATTTTTGAGTCATCATCACTTACTTTCATAATATTGCCACAAATGCCACATGATATAAACAGTGTAATCATAACAGACATTTACCCACTCTCAAGAATTTCAAGTCCATGCCATGCACTCAAGAGTAAAATATTATAACAGCTCATGCTTGGGTTGCAGATCACTTATACTTTTATGTAATAAATAATTATGACCTAAATACGTATTCTACAAAATATAATCAAACAACTGTGGCGTTTTATTTTTTGTTTCTCGATATCGATATTTTCAATAATATCGAGGCAAGCGTATCGACAATACAAGAGTAGTGTATTGATTTCATATAATGAGTATCGTATCGACATTAATATTGCTAAGGTATGTATTATATCGGTATCGTATTGGTTTTCGATACGATATCAATACAATGTCGATATTTTTATCAAATATCGTGAAACTCTAGTTATTAGTCAGTGGAGAGTAATACGAAGATTGGAAGAAAATATCTGACTCCCAGAGTATCTCTAATTGGTCAAAAACTTACTGCAGCTCATTGTACAACATGCGTGCGTTTTACACAGGATCATTTGAACTAGACGTTGGAACAATGGGAATATGTTCCGTTCTCAGATGAGACCAGAATATTTCTGTATGGTAGCTACCGAAGAAGGAAAGTGTACCGAAGACAAGGAGGGCAAGCAAGCAAGCAATTTGATTTAACCCGACCTGTGGGATTTGTTCACCCTCTCGAAGGAGTACATTCGGGTGTAACAAGTCATTGGGGCGAGGTGTTTTGACCCGAGTTATACAGGGATCACCCCACCTCGCTCCAATGCCCCAGGCCATCCCTTTCCCCCCCATAGCACGCTGATGCGCGATGGAGGCACAACTATCGTAGCCAAATGCTCTTCACAATGGAACCCTGGGTAATAAGATTCCACTGTGGTATCCTAATCGAATGCAAAAAACTAGGCCCAGCGTGATGCGCTCTATGCCTTTATCTTCTTAATAACTTATCCGCGGTACTAAAAATTGCTTGCTTGGGCCCCGAGTCATCGTGCCGAGCCCCACTGAGCCCTGTTGGGCCCTGCTGGGCCCCGCCCGATGACTCGATGCTCTAATTTTTTTGTGTTTTTGGTTTTTTTAATTTTTTTGGGGGCTTTCGCCATTTTTTTATTTTATATGAATTTTTTTGGGGGCTTAAGGCCCTTCTAATTTTCTAATATTTGCTTACCTTGGAGGTGGTCGTGGTACTTGGACTTCGTGGGTAACGCTATCTTCGGCACTTGTTTCGAGCTACGAACACACTACTATCACTTATCACTTTTAGTTTATCCTATAATTTGTTGTTTCGGGCGTCTGTGCTTCCATCGGTGGAACTCGTCGTATCTTAGCGTCTCTCGCAGTATGTAATTTGGGTGATGTTCTAATTCTGCGAATTTGACCCTTGCCTTGTCTGTCATGGTTTCTGTGACTCTCACCTGTTGGAGTTCTCTGAACAGGAATCTTTCAGCTACATATCTTGGGACTCTGACGGCCTCCCTCAAGCTGTTGTTATGGACTGCTTGGATCTTCTTCTTGTGTGTATTACATACGTGTCCCCATGCGAGAGACGCATAAGTTAATACCGGTAGGATTATACTATTTATCAATCTTAACCTTGTTTTGAGTGTTAGTTTACTTTTTCTGCCTGTGAGTCCTCTTAGATTCGCTCTTGCTATGTTGGCCTTCTGGACTGTGGCTTCTACGTGTTTTTGGAAGGTTAATCCTTTATCCATAATGACTCCTAGGTATTTGGCTTCGTTTTTCCACTCGATGGGCCTGTTCTGCACCCTCAATTGTTCCTCTGGCTGCTGTCTCCCTTTCTTGTATAGAACCGCTTGTGTTTTCTCTGAATTTATGGCTATCTTCCATTTGATACACCATGCTTCAATTTCTTCTAGTGCAGTTTGTAGGTTGGTCACTGCTATATCTGCGTTTCTATGCTTGGCCGCTATTGCTGTATCGTCGGCGTAGAGGCTCATGAGGGTACCTGGTGTTCTAGGTACATCTGCGGTGTATATCGTGTACAGCAGGGGTGACAAGACCGCTCCCTGTGGTACTCCAGCCTCCGGGATTCCGAGTTCGGACAGGACTTGTCCTATCCGAATCCTGAACCTCCGGCCGCCCAAGTACGACGAGATTAGCCTCGTCATCGCTCCGCTGTACCCGTAATCCCGCATTTTGAATAGGAGCCCCTTGTGCCAGACTCTGTCGAATGCCTTGCTTACATCCAGGAACGCTGCTCCAGTGTACTGCTTATCATTGAAACCGGCTGCTATGTACTCGGTTAGCCTGAGGACTTGTAGTTCGCTGGAGTGCTCTGCTCTAAATCCGAATTGAGCCTCTGGGATGATATTTAGTCGGGTTGTTTCCGCTTGCAGTCTGCTGAGGATGACTCTTTCCACTATCTTGCTGATCGCTGGAAGTAAGCTGATTGGCCTGTAGTTCTGTGGGAATGTGTGATTCTTGCCAGGTTTTGGAATCATGATGACACGGGCCTCTTTCCATCTGTTTGGGAATGTCTTGAATCTTAATATTGCGTTTATAATATTTGTGAAATACACTATAGCTTTTCTGGGCAAATATTTTAGGGCTCTGTTGGTTATTTCGTCGAGGCCAGGCGCTTTTCTCGGTGAACTATTTTTGATATGTTCATTGATTTCTTCCGGTGATGTTGGGGGGATGAAGTCCTCTGGGTCTTCTGGTCCTTCTTCTTGTTCTTCGACTTCTTCCAGGAAGTCGTCGTCTTCATCTTGGTGGAAGTTCAGTCTGCATTCATCTTCGAGTGTAGTCCTCATTGCCTCTGCTTTGTCTTCTATGGTGTATACCATGCCGTATCTTCCATGTAGTGGGGGGATGGGTTTCCTGTCGCTTCTCAACATTTTCTGGAGCTTCCAGACATTTCTCATGTTTGAGTCTTGTTCTTCCATCTCTTGTACAAAGTTGTCCCATTTTTCGCTACGGTGGAGTTTTAGGGCCGTTTGGACCTCCCTATTTAAAATATTTGCCCAGGATTTATCTACTCTGTTTCTTGTTCTTTTTGCTGTTTTCTTTGCTCTATTTTTTTCCCTTATCAACTCTTGTGTTTCTTGTGGTATGTCTTTGAACCTTCCCATGAATATCTCGACATCTTCCTCTGTTGTGCTGTTTCTAATTGCCTCTTGGATGATATTTTCGAACTCTAGGACTTTTCCTTCTATTTCTTCTGGATTGTTTATTACTGGCACTATGTTTATTCCTTCACTTACTAACCTTTTGTAGTTAGTCCACTTTATTTTCTTTTTTGTTCTTTTTGGCGGGTTTGTCTCTTCCCATGTTCCGATTTCTAATAGGATGGGGTGGTGGTCAGTTGATCCTTCGTCCAGCGTGATTAATTCTGATTGCAGTCCTAGGTTTTTGGCTACAACTAAGTCGATGTGTGTCGGAAGTGCGTTTCCTGGGTAGTGGGTAGGTTCTTCTGGGCCCATTGCTATTGTGTCTTCGTTGTTTTCTATGTATCTGTTTAGTAGTCGTCCATTCCTGTTCGTAGCTCTGTCGTTCCAGTTGGGGGATCTTGCATTCAGGTCTCCTATTATGATGGATGGTTCGGCGATGTTTAGGAACGCATCTAGGTCATCGTCCATTAAAGGGTCTTGTGGTCTTACGTAGGCTGATGTGATCCTTATTGCGCCTTGCCTCATGTTAACTTCTATTGTTGTGGCTTCCATGTTGACCAGTGGTGGAGTAGTGTAACTGGTGTGTCTAATACCCTTCTTTACTAGGATGGCCGTTCCTCCTGATCTTCTAGTGAGGTCGTTCCTATATACGTCGTATCCAGGAAACTTTAGGTTGAAGTTGTTGGTCAGTTTTGTTTCCTGAATTGCTACGATGTCCATCTCGTATCTGTTGGCGAGTTCATCTAGTATGTTCTGATTTGTGGTTATGCCGCCCGGGTTCCAGGAGCCTATCCTCAAGTATCCCCTCTCTGCCATTAGTTCTGTGCCTGCCTGGTGCTGAGTATCACCTCTTGGACTACCTTAGTCACGATGTTTGTGACCATCCTGACTAGGTACTCTTCGTCTGGGAGGGTTGGTCGGTTGGACGGTGTGTTGTTCTGCGCTGGTTGGTCTCCCTGCGTGGCTTGCGCGTAGGATACCCCGGTTGCCTGCTGTCTTCGGTTTGGTGGTGGTCGCTGTTGTGACCTCTGTGGTGGAGGCCTCCCCCAGGTTGGGCACCTAGGACATCCTCTGTAGTTGGCTGGGTGGCTCCCATTGCAGTTGGCACACGTTGCCTTGACTTCTCTGGCTCTCTGGCACTGCTTTGAGTGGTGTTCTTCGCCGCACTTCACACATCTCGGGTCCTTGTGACACGAGTTCTGGGCGTGATGGTACCCTTGGCAGTTGAAGCACTGCGTCGGTCCTGCTGCCTTGTGTAGGTCCTCTACCACAACTTTCATGTGGCACAGGTTCGTTACCCGCTTTGCTTTTTCCACGTCTTCCTGATCCAGTGTCATGACAAACATGGGTAGTGGCCTCCTTTTCCCTACTCTCGTAGACATGTTACGTGCTGTGTGGCAGGTTATTCCATATTGGTTTGCCATGTCTTCTTGGATTGCCTTCTCGGTGGTATTCGTGGGCAATCCTCGTAACACTAATTTTGGTTTCCTGTCTTCGTCGAGTGGAAAGGCTATCCATTGTAGCCTCTTTTTCTCTTTGGCGGCGTATGCTTCTGCATATTCCTCCACTATCCTTGTCATCTTTCTGTAGTCATCCGGGCTTTTAGCCTGGATGAGCGTCTCTCTGCCACTTCTGGAGATTTTGTTTGTGGTGATGATGCCTTTGCCCTGGGCTATGGTAAGAATAGCCCCTGTCTCGCTGACACTCTGTAACTTAATTACAGGCGGTTTTCTGTATGGTGTTACCTGGTTTTCAGGTAACACGGCTTCTTCGGCGTCTTCTTCGTTTTGGTTTGTTTCCATTGACACTGTATCAGTTTGACTGGAAGCGGCAAGCGCGTCCCTATCTGTGCTCGTGGATGGCACTGGTTCTTCGGGGAGGGGTAGCTGTACCTGGGGAGCTAGTTTCATGGCTTTTTCTTGGTTGGACGTCCATGTGGCGTCTTCCTCGTCGGTTAGTGTCACCAGGGGTGGAAACTCTTCCTTTCTCTTTTTCCTCTGTTGGGTGGACGCCTCCTTCGTCGAGGTGGTAGCCTTCTGGCTGGGTGGTCGAGTCTGCTCGGTGGTCATCTTTTTGGTGGCAGGCTGCTCTACTGGTGGTTTTTTGTCCGTCTTTTCGGGGTTTTTCTTCTCCGGTTTCTTTGCGAGTTGTTTCTGGAGAGCTATTAACTCGTCGAATCTGGCATCCATCTTTTCGCTCATTCGTCGAATCTCCGTATTCAGCTCTTTGATCTCTGCCTTCTGTTGTGCGATCACCTCTTCATATTTTTTGTTGTTTGCATCAACGTTTGCTGCAAATTCTTTCATCAGGGTTCTGAGTCGGTTGATTTCTTCGTTGGCCCTTGTCAGCTCGTCTTCGCTGGCGGCATCCTCTTCAACCCGCTGACGTTTGGTAGTGCCCCCGCCTTCGGCGCCTGGGACGTCTTCGTCCATGTCCTCGACTTCCTGGGTGGCCTCGATGTTCTGGGAATCCTCGACTTCCTGGGTGGCTTCGGTGACGTTCTCGGTGGTCTCGACGTTCTGCGTGGAGTCCTTGCCTTTTGACTTCTTTTTCTTTTTTCTTGTTCTACGATTTTGGATCGTAAAACCGTCTTTTCCATCTTCCTGGTCGCTCGAGTGGTCATCGCTGCTCTCTTCAGGGTGCTGTAACAGGAGGGACTCTTTAGAGTCTGCATATCTTGGCGGGGAAAGCGCCTTGGATCTGGGGGGTGACCGAGATCTGACTCGTGTCATCTTTGGTTGGGAGCGGTAACCTAACTTTTAGAAGAAGCCTTTTTTTCAGCCGATTGGCCCGACACCACATCGACTTCAGGGTTGGCTCCCTGCACAACAGCGCGGTAGTTCTCGTACCTAGACAGAACTAGGTACGGGATCCTCTTGATTTTCTCAACTCTCTGACCTTAGGGGCCGGGGCTGCAAGATGTATTCTAAATAACTACACCTTGCAGTGTCGAGGCACAGTGTTTTAAACTGTACCCATTCCTAACGGAGGCACAGAGAGTATCCCGTAGCGGGCTCACGTCGAGCCCGCTATTGCTTATTCTGCTTTCCAACCCTTGTTTGCAATGTCTCAGAAAATTCAATGAAATCAAACTTCCTGAGTTTCACCACATCCAAGAGGTTGGCTTTTGCCTCTGCTTCCACGTCTTCGCGTCTAGCGAGAGCGAGCGCTCTAGTGTTGCTGTGCTTACATTCACAGCCGTACTAAGAAGTACGTTACACCAAAGCACTTCCCTCTCCTCGACTTGTTGCGCTGCTACTGCTGCTCGTCCGCACTCTGCACGTCTTGTCTCTTCGGCGGCTACCGAGAGACTAATTAAGACAAGGAGGGCGATTTGCATTGAAAAGCTTATGGATGTGGTTCCTGCATGATCTGAGGTGCATATGGAGGTACAAAACAAACCGATCTTGTTTTCATTAGTCTGTCTTCACGAACGATGAGGTGTAGCGGATGATAGATACATCGAGATACAGCGGAGATTTTAGCAATGCATGTGGTACCTTACGTTGACTACATTGAAGACGAATTTATTTTTATGCAGGACAATGCAAAGCCGCAGACCATAAAAATCGTGCAAGATTACATTACCAAAGTCGGTTTTCGGGTCATCAAATGGGCATGGGGAAAGCATTAGTTTTAAAAATTTTAATAATTGTCAAATACTCTTTTTGTGTTAGTGTTTTTCTTCTTACGGTGCGTTATTCTTAAGGACGTTGGCCATTACGTTTGCCCATTTAATCTTATTTGCAGCCGGTCTGAATTTGTGTTAGTGTTGTAGAAATAAATTCCCAACATAAACATTAGGTATTAACTATAATTCATCAAAAAAATGTTGTTTTATGTTTTGTTCCTTGTATACGGAGTACAAAGTTGTTCTATTCTATATTAAATTTGATTCGTTTACACACAGGCGCATTATTCATAACAATATAGGGTTGGTTACTAAGAGTTTTTTTAAATAATAATAAAAAAAACCCGATCCCTTCTTCTTCTTCTTCTTCTTCTTCTTCTTCTGGTTCCTATCCGTTTCGGATGTTGAATATCATATTCACAGTCATAACCTTGCTCGTTGCGGCCCAAAACAGTTCCGTTGAAGTTTTCTTAAACCATGTTCTCAAATTCCGCAGCCATGATATTCTCCTTCTACCGGGTCCTCGCTTAGCTTGCAATATGGACTACAGCAGGGAGTAACGGTGCTGATTTCTCATAACGTGTCCCAGATACTGCAGTTTTATGCGTTTAACGGTAAACACAATCTCCGATTCCTTCTTTATTCTTGCTGTCCAGGATATTCTCAGCATTCTTTTATAGAGCCACATCTCAAATGCTTCAAGCTTTTAATAGTGGCCTCTGTAAGCGTCCAAGCCTCCGTTCCATAAAATAATATAGAGAAAACATAAGATCTCAAATTTCTCATTTTGGTATCTAGGAATATGTTGTGGCTTTTGCAGATGGCGCTCATTTTGTTAAAAACCATTCTTGCCTTTCCTATGCGGCACTTTATTTCCTGTACGTTGCTCCACTGCTCATTCACAATAGTTCCCAGGTAGCAATACTGTTTTACGCGCTCTATCTGCATTTCATTAATGTAAATATGCGTTTATATTCTCCTTGCTGATAATCATTTGTTTGGTAGTAAGAGTCTGTGAAAGAAAAATATTGTTCAATTCAAAAGCTTAAAGTAGGCCGACCATTATGCCCTTTAGTAGTTTATAATATGAATATTAATTTATTTGACATTTAAATAACATTATTCCCATAAAGAGAAGTATCCATATTTCTCACATGTGGTCTCGAGGTAACCAAGTACAAAAACTCGAAGAAGTACCACAAAAAAATTTTTATATTAAAAGGTAATACAAGGACGCGTTTCGGCTCATCACGAGCCATGATCAGCTTAAAATACAGGAACAAAACAAAGGACTGACCAGACCAGGAAGGGGGAAGAATCCACTAGTTTACATTATACTATAGTTCAACAAACTTCATTATTAGGTTTTTTTAAGTTTTCAAGCTATTTTTAGTATTTTTATTAGTAATTTGGCTGTAAAACTAGAGCAATGTAGAGCTTCTACATTGGGAGGAACCATCTTGTGGACAGATCAGGTGTACCTGATCAGGACAAGCTATTTTTAGCATTTTTAGTAGTAATTTGACTGTAAAACTTGTGTAGAGCTTCCTCATTGGGGGGAACCATCTTGTGGACAGATCAGGTACAGATTCCTCCCAATGTAGAAGCTCTACAAAAGTTTTAGAGTCAAATTACTACTAAAAATGCTAAATACAGCTTGAAAACTAAAGAAAACCTGATAATGAAGTTTGTTGAACTATAGTATAATGTAAACTAGTGGATTCTTCCTCCTTCCTGGTCTGGTCAGTCCTTTGTTTTGTTCCTGTATTTTAAGCTGATGATGGCTCGTGATGAGCCGAAACGCGTCTTTTAATATAAAAAACTGTTTGTGGTACTTCTTCGAGTTTTTGTACTTCGTTAAGATTATTATTTATTTCACTGTCTCTATTAATTGTTTAGTATAATTAAATATCTACAAATTTTACTTGTTTTTTTCTGACTATTATATCCAATATTTATTTTTATAAGTCAGCTCATACTTTTTTCTGTTGTTTTAGTAAATTAATGCAGCACAATGTATATTAAATTTTTGTCATTTCTCGGCCTATTCAATTTCATAATGTAATAGAAACGAAATTAGGTATTGTTTTCATGTCATTAAAGATTCAGAATCCGTGCACATGGTTTATTGAATATTAGTGTGGTTACATTTCCATACAATCAAAGTTAAAATTTAATATCTCTATTAAAAAGCTCACCATATTTGTACATGACAAAACACATAACGATTGGTATTCTACAAAATAGGGCACAGTAATTAATTATTTCGTGAAATTTAAATTCAATTGTTTAATTAAATAATATTGTTCGGTTGTCTTTTTAAGTAATGGTAAATTAAAATTTAACAGCAATCTATAACGTTTTCAGCACATTGCATGTTTTTGTTAAGTTTTGCTGAATGTACAGGAATTATAATATTATAGTTTAAATAAATAATTATATTTCAAGTTAATAAAATCTACTCTTAAATATTTAAAACTCTTGAAAAAAATGAAATATGTTTACTGCTAAATTTCTATTCTGGGAAAGATTCATGATATACCTGTTCTAAATAATATTTATGTTAAGGATAGGTATTGTTTTTTTTTTTAGATTTTTATTGAGTTTTGCCTTCGCATTGCAACTGAATAAAAATGGTATACATTTTTATTTTATTAGTATTACTCTTATAAAGTAACTAGATCCATTTTTTCCGTTGGAACTTTACCAAGCTATAGACGGGGTTGTGAATTGCAACTTTTTAGAATTCCCTTTTGTCTTCACTGCAGCATCCATCTGGCTTGCAAGTTTTAAAAGCCATGAAGGTGTTACCAGGGAAATGGACTAATAAGTTTTTCATTAAAAATCTTTTATGAATATTTTTAATATTTTTCAATATTATTAATGTTTTTATTAGGTTAAAAACTTTGACTTTTAGTGGCCAGATGACGCTAGTCACCTACTCCATTAACATTTGTGTCTATACCCAGGTACCTGGGTATCATTGGTAATTGTTTTATCTAAATAATTGGCGATAGTACAAATATTTTTATTCCAGTTTCTAGTTATTCCTAAAATTATTCAAAACGAAGAGATTTATAATAAAATCAAAAAAAAAAAAAATGCATATAATATATTAAAAATACCTGTCACAATTTTTACACCATTAAGTCCACACCTGTGGCACCCGGGTAACAATAATGTTTAGTAAATCATGAAGCTGTGTCTAGTTTTTTTTATAATGAAAGTGATATAGAAACATAAATAAAAGTTACATTTCAAATATTGTCCGCACTTACTTATTTTTACTGAGTGTTTGTTACATAATGGACGATTACAAACATTACATAATTTTGGTGTCTTTCTTAGCCATTTTTTCGGTAAAGACATGCAAATGCAGCCATTTCCAACAATTTTGAGGCGTCCAGTGGAATCTCGGAGAGATAATGACTCTGCTGTATTACTTGAATCTGTAGGTAGAGGTTTTCCTAACATGCACTCAATTCCTGACCTGGATGAAAAATTTTGATATACATTTGGCACTAGATCTAGCATAAATTGCAGGCATCACTAGTTGTTTCCCTAAGTCATGTAGAAAAACTCTACGCTTACTAGTTTCAGTAGAACGCTGTGGATTTTTATTATAGGTTGCTAAGCAAGCTACGTCTAGGATATGGTAAAAGGAAGCTACTGGCCAACGCAAAGTTCTGCGTTTACTGGAATATTGAGAAACCATTTTGTCCATGTTGTCTACGCCTAATTTAGTTTTATTATAGTACTGAATTATTCCAGGTTTATTTTTTGAGCCACTTAAATTATCGTTGTCATGCATTGTTGACAATAAAATAATATTTTTCCTTTTGTGGCACATAATGAACAAGTGGTAACATGACTGCACTGAATACATATTCACGATTCAGGCTCACGTTCTGGCGAAGGCAGCATTTCTTGTGGAATATATGGATTGTTTCTTTTTATTATCATTAGTTAGCACCAACTAATGATAAATTCGAAGACAACAGGAGACAGGGTAGTGGAAGTGTGACGTTCCGCCCCTTATAGAATCGATTATTGATGGGAAGATATTATTTAACTATCCAAAATATTATTTAATTATTTTCAGAATTATTTTCTTTCAATGTTTATTCAAATAGAACTTAAACCCATCTCAGAATTTTTAAATGCTTGATGACGTCACATTTAAAACGTGGCAACATTGGTTTCCCCACTTTGACAGCCAATGCTTAGTAGAGGGGTACGAAGGATTCAGCTGTGAACGTGAGCCTTGGATTGCCATTGTTTCTCGAGTGTTCGGTCTGAATCGTAGTGTGCGGGGTCATTAGACTCAATTATTCACCTCTAATTCTCAGTTCCAAATTGATTAAATATTACAATAAAAGTATAGTGAAGTTATCCAGCAGCAGTGGATTTGAAGAATTTTAGAGCATACTATATCCAATGAGTTCTACCCCGGTAAATACACATTTTATTAAGTATTTTATTCAGCCATTTTGGAAGTCCTTGACATTTGCTAACTAAGTTTCACATAGTCTATTTTCATGGTTTTTATGTTTTATTTTCATGGATCAAACTCATCTAGAGATAATTCAATATTCGTTGTTAATTTGTGCTTCCAGTTGGAAAATAGAGCTAATTTAAACTCCATTTTTTATATTCCTTTCAAGTCTACAGAACTCCTATCTTTTGAACGATGATCAAATAAGTATCCATCGCTTAGTCTTACTATATTTCATCCTTGTATAATATATCTATATACCGGTGTATATATTATAATAAAATATTCTTTCACAGTAATTATATTTTGTATTTCAATTGGAAATTACTTGTGTTATTTGACCAAGGTCATCTGATAGCAACCTGATAAAAGGTCAAGCTGTCTAGTCATTCAAGTTTTTGGACTTAATGACCTATTTCTTCTTATTCCCATAGGAATAAAAACACCTCCTCGTATCTCTTGCTTCTTTTTTTTGACATTGGTAGATTGGTAGTAACACCACACTGTGTTTTTTTTAGCACCTACCATGAAATCTTAAAGCCACCCTACAACAACACCAAGGCCAGACCACACAGAGAGAAACAATCAATAGGCGACCAGCCTGGATTATTTCCACATTTTCTTTTTTTTGAGTACCTCCAGCTGCTTTCCAACAGTTTTGAGTACCTTCAGCTGCTTTCTACCAGTCTTCCTCTCCTGTACCTCCAGCAGGACAGCTGCTAGCGAGAGTTAGCACCCTTGGGTGCTCATTACATCAACTTCAAGATTAGGAAAGAGTGGTTTGTTTGGGAACATTTACTGTGCTCTTATTAAAGACAGACTGGTTTTGTGATATTTAGTACATTTTTTTTTATAGTTCAATTGCACACACATTTTTCCTGCTTTATATTTTTTATAGGTTTTTTTTTCTTTACAACATAATATTTAATTGATAGCGTTCCCCAACACTCTGCAATCTATAAAGGTATAAATTTCTGAGCTCAGATATTTTCCCTGATAATAGTAGTCGGTACTCTTATCTTGATTATTTTTAGGCTGTGTTCCACTTTTGTATAATTATTTAAACTCATTCCATTATTTTAGTATATGTTTAATTAAATTTTTAAAAATTAACTTCACATATTAGTCAAAATTGTAATTATTAACTTTATTTAACTTGAACTTATTAACTTTACTTAACTTTAACTTATTAACTTTATTTAACTTTAACCTTAATTTATTAAATTCATATGAACTTCTGGATTCTAATCCCTCAGATTAGTTTTTGGTTTCACTTGTTATTATTACTATTATAAACCACGAGTTAGGAAAAGGATCTGTGTATCCACTCGTAGGTTTATTTATTCAATAAGGCTTGTGCCTGTCCCACTCACAGTGAGGTATTTATATGTTATATATAGTATCAGGTAGTATTTAATTAAGGTGTACGTATTATAAACGTACAATTATTATTTGGTGAGGGTTCTACTAACCTAGTTGTAAGTTGTACTTCCTGTATTAGAGGTACCCGTAGTCAGTTTTTCTAACCTTATAAAGAGTATTCTTAGATCATAGTTGTATGATGATTTTGTAATTGACTTTCACTAGTATCACTTTTTCCTGTCATGTTAGAGTTACACACTAGTTACTTGTCCTAACTCAGAGATTGTTAAAAAGATCTAGTAGTTACATTCAATAAATATACATTTATTGTGATTTTTTTTTCTTATTACTCCTTTATTTTTAGTAGTATATTTTATAATTTAATAATCTTTAATAACTTTTCACATACTTGTACTACAAATTTAACATACTCTATAGCAGCGTAGAATACCTGGAAGAGCGTTAACCTAGTTATCCTTCTTCTGGCGCCCAAAAATTCATTCTATTTTCAGTATATTATTATATTTACTCTATCTATTTTCTGAACATTATCTTCATATCTTCTTTTCGAGCCATCATTGTCACTTCCTTTAATCTATTGTCTGGCCAAAAATAGCCGTGCAAATTGGCCGAATCCTTCCTTGAGTGTCAAGTGGCCCTTCTCATACATATTTAGCTAGCCATTCAAGTTATATCTATCTATTAATGATTTCTCATCTCTAGTCCTGTATCAATTCGATATTCTTTGTCTTGGCATCCTTCCATACAAATACTACTACAAAGTTGTATTTTAGTTACTCCAGCTTCTTCAACGGAGAAGCCACACATTTTTGTCCTTTGGCTACATTAAGTAGATCTTCTTCTTTTTACTACTTCTGTTGGAGTTTACCACTCCCTTTTCATTCACTCCAACAGAAAATCATCAGCTAGATGTGACATCGGCTTTCCAACGTGGTGGCTTTATTTTTGGTCTGAGACAGTATTCATTTAGGTCAATTCTTCTCTTTTATCTGAAATCTCTTTGTTATTTCCGTTTGGTATCCTATACACATATTGTTACTTATTTATTTTATTTTTAATTTCTGATACATATCAGGTATTCTTAAACGCTGTTTTGATTTTTGTTTATATTTTGGGACCTCATTATAGTATATGTTTGTGCAGCTTACATTCTGGGTTAGATTTTGAATTTTTATTGGGAACTTATATTTAATATTGCTATTAATAATATAATTCATATAACAATTTTATTTCTTCAGTCAATAGTGGTATAGTTGGAGGTACAACTAAGTGTTGATTATTATTATTATTATTATAGATATATATTTTTTCTAGAGTGGTGGTAAGTTACATATAAATAAAAAAATTTACTTCCAGTATTTAGGTAGTAGGTTTACTTGAGTATACAATATTTATTGGATTATTTATCCATTTATTTGATCTTATATATTTATTTGATCTTATTTATTAGATTATATACTGCATTATATATATATTTTTTTTTTTTGCTGGCTATTTTGATTTTGTTGGTGTGTTGCTGATATTTTCTCGGTTTATATTATATATATTTTGCGTGCAAACTTTCATATTTTCATATTTTTCATATTTCTGTTCTTTGGACTATTTGTCAATAACTTTGCTCTCATCATGTGTGCTTTTAAAGCTGAACATCTTCTGGTGGATGAATTGGATTATGAATTAAAGATTCGGGACATAATGCCAGAGGAGTCGACAACTGTCGATAAAAAACGCAATCTTTTGAGAGGTGCTTTGAAACAAGAAGCTGGCAATAGAAGTTTTCTCCAAATTTCAGCTGTATCCCTTCCTTTTGAGGAACAACAAAAAGGAATCACTGAAACATTGGACAGCTTGTCTAAAAAAATCGAAAAGTTTAGGGGAACTGTAAAGGATACAGAGTATGCGCGATTAACATCTCGTCTAGGCCATATTTCTGCCCGTGTACACTTGCTACACTGTCCTTCTGAAGAACAGGAACCGTTCAAGAGGTCTGTTTCTCTTAAAATATTAACACTAGAGGGTGAACTTGATTCTAGAGTTAACCCCATTGCTACCTCTACTCCTAATGCTTCAGTCAATGTACCTAGCTTTACGTACTCCAAACCTGTTCAAGTACACAAATGGGGTATTTCATTTTCAGGTGAAAAACAGCACACTGATGTGATGTCATTTTTAGAAAGGGTTGAATGTCTTCGAATATCTAGAGGTGTTTCGGAAGAGGATTTGTTTGCTGCTTCTGCTGAGTTGTTCACCGGGACCGCTTTTACATGGTTTATGAATAACAGGGGTAATTTTTCTTGTTGGTCTGATCTGATTAAAAAGTTGAAGTCGGATTTTCTTCCGTATTCATTCCAGGATGATTTATTAGATCAAATTAAGAATCATAAGCAGAAACCTGGGGAATCTGTTACTATGTTTATTAATACTATATTAGGTATGTGTAGTCGTTTAGACACTCCTTTGTCAGATTTAGCTAAAATTAAAATCATCCTTAAATGTCTATTGCCCTTTTATCATCAACAATTAGCTCTTATGGACATTCAGAACATTGATGACCTTACTATAAAATGCAAACGTTTGGAGGAAACGTTATCCTGGTCTTCTCAACCTCCATCCACATCTCGATCCTCTTCTAACTCTTCTTCTCAGCCAACTTCCTTTAGGCAACGTTCTTGGCTAAATAAGGGTCATGAACATAATGTTTCGGTTGTTAGTTCTCTTGTCTGCTGGAATTGTGATCAGCCTGGTCACCCATTTTACAATTGTGGGATTCCTCAAAATCGTATTTTCTGCCATGGTTGTGGCCGAGAGAACACCCTTAAAAGAAACTGTTCTAAGTGTTCGGGAAACGACACGTCGGAGGTCCGTCCCCTGAACGTTTCTCCGTCCAACATCCAATCAGGGAATCAAACCCCATCGTCAAACGAAACTGCTGGACCAAGCACATCCAGCAACCCAAACCCATCTTCACGAAAAGGGAAAGGGGTGTCGTTCAAGAAAGCAGCACACACCACAAAACAAAATTAAACCAGAAATTTATTTCTATAGATAATACGTTAGATTCGCTTGATTCAAATGATCACAGATGGTCATTTACAAACGCTTCTTTGATTGGTAGTGTTCAACGTAACAATAATAATTGTGATAGTAATGTGGTTCCATTATCTATATTAGATTCTAGTTTTGTTAATGATGATGATACGTCTGGGTTAGTTCCATATAACGGTTGTAGACAACCAAATACTTTAGATCTAGATATTAATTCGTTATTAGTTAGGAAACAAAATGATAATAGGCCATATCTTCCTATTCAAATTTTAGGACAATCGTGTTTAGCTTTGTTAGATAGTGGCTCTAATATTTCATTGATAGGGGCACATTCGTTAAATTTATTGAAAAATTCTAGTATTCCCATTATGCCCATTTCATCTTTGCAAGTATCTACTGCAGATGGTACAGTTCAGTCCATTACGGGCAAACTCCAAATTAAAATCACAGTGGCAGATTTATGTAGGGAAATTACATTTTATGTTATTCCTTCCGTGCAGAATTCTATAATTTTAGGTATGGACTTTTTCAATGCTTTCAATAGTACCTTAAGTTGTTCTGATTTTTCTTTTTCCATATCTGAATTTAATTTATCTACCCTTAGTGCTATTCACGATTTTGCTAGTTTATCAAGCTCTGAACAAAGGCAATTAGAGAGTATGATCTCTAAATTTACTACTCTTTCTTCAAAAGACAAACTAGGTCGTACGTCGTTAATCTCTCACACTATCGAAGTGGGAAATCCCACTCCTTTCAGATTATATCAGTACCCCATACCTCAAGCCTGGCAGGCAGACTTAGAAAAGGAAGTAGATTCGATGCTTGCTTTAAATATCATAGAACCTTCAACATCGTCCTACTGTTCTCCGCTCTGGTTAACGAAGAAGAAGGATGGATCCTTCAGGATCTGCTTTGACGGTCGAAAACTAAACAGTATCACAACTAACAGGGATGCTTATCCTATCCCCAGAATAGATGTGATTTTGAGCAAACTTCAGAATGCCAAATACATCTCTTCTATTGATTTGTCTAAGGCCTTCCTACAGATCCCACTGAGTGAAGAGAGCAAGAAGTATACTGCTTTTGCTGTCAGTGGTAAAGGATTATTCCAGTTTGTCACCATGCCTTTCGGTCTTGTTTCTGCTCCTCAGACAATGTGTCGTCTGATGGATTTAGTCATTGGTCCACCGTTAGAGCCCTATGTTTTCTATTATTTAGACGATATTTTGGTTGTCACTCCTGATTTTTCCCTTCATATGGAAATTTTAGATAAGTTATTTTTACGTCTTAAGGAAGCTAATCTAACGGTCAATCTGGATAAATGTCAGTTTTGTCGCCCTAGTCTTAAGTTCTTGGGTTATGTTGTGGATAACCAGGGGCTGAGGACTGATCCTGAGAAAATAGTTGCTATCAAAAATTTTCCTATACCAAAGACCACCACCCAAGTCCGTAGGATATTGGGAATGTGTGGCTATTATCGGCGATTTGTACCGTCCTACTCTACTTTGTTGTCACCTCTTACTGATCTTTTGAAGAACAGGAAAAAGGGACAGACCATTACTTGGACTCCTGAGGCTGACGAAGCTTTTAGGCGCGTTAAAGATGCTTTAACGAGCGCTCCGGTTATGATGTCACCTAATTTTGATGAGCATTTTTATCTAATGACAGATTGCTCTAATACAGCTTCTGGAGGCGTATTATTTCAGTTGAAAGATGGCTCCGAACACCCCATAGCGTACACTAGTAAGAAGTTGAACAAGGCCCAGAAAAACTATTCAACTACGGAGAAAGAACTCTTAGCTATCATCCATGGGTTAGAAGCTTTTCGTTATTATCTGGAAGGTCGTAATTTCACTATAATTACTGATCATAGTTCCTTAGTATGGCTTCATAGTATGAAAAACCCTTCACAGAGGCTTTCTCGATGGATATGCAAACTGGCTGCCTATTCATATAAGATTGTCCATAGAAAGGCAAACGGGGTAGTGGTCGCAGATGCTCTTTCACGTGTCCATGATATTAATGTCCTAGATCTGTCCTCTTTAAGTCCTGATATGTGGTATCAGAATATGATTGATAGGGTTACTCAAGACCCACAAAAATATCCTGATTTTAAGGTAGAGAATAATATTCTGTACAAACACATCTTAAGTCCGATAGAGTCCTTATCCAATATGTCGGAGTGGAAAATAGTTGTACCTACGCCAAATAGGGAAAATATTCTGCATATGTTTCATGATGAAGTTACGGCGGGTCATTTTGGTTTTTATAAGACTTATCACCGTATTGCCGAATTATATTATTGGCCTGGTATGCGGAAGTCTATAAAAAGGTACATTTCTAAATGCATGGTTTGTGCTACTTGTAAACCAAGTAACCTACCACAGGCTGGACTTATGGGTTCCTTCAGGAACATAAATTTTCCTTGGCAGATGATCTCAATGGATCTCATTGGACCTTATCCTCGGAGTTACAAGGGTAATACCTATTGCCTGGTAGTTGTGGATTATTTCACTAAATTTCCTTTAGTTTGTCCCCTTCGCCAGGCCACAACTCCAGCAATTTTAAAATATTTGGAGGAACAAGTCTTTTTGGTGTATGGTGTTCCTCAAATTGTGTCATGTGACAACGGTCCTCAGTTTGTATCGAAGGCCTTTAAAGATCTTCTAGCTAAATATAAGGTTCAAAAGACCTTTTATAATGCTGCCTACCATCCACAAGCAAATCATACTGAGAGAGTAAATCGCAGTATTGTCACAGCTCTAAGGTCCTATACTTACCCTGATCACAGAGCTTGGGATCAATATATTCATTCCATAGCTCAAGCCATAAGGACTTCTGTCCATGAAGTTACCCAGTGCTCTCCAGCATATTTGAATTTTGGTAGGAATGTGGCTTTATCAGGTGATTATTTTGGTGTAATTTCAGACAATTCCGAAAATCTTCCTCAAATATCTGAGAAACTTCATCGCTTAGATGATCTCCAGGCGTTACCTCATATTTTCGCAGACATTAGGAAGAAGTTAAAAACTTCTTACCTAAGGAACCAGCAGCACTATAATTTGAGGAAACGAGATCTGCGATTCTTTGTTGGTGATCGAGTCTTAAAGCGCAATTTTGTCAAATCCAATAAGGGTGATGCCATTTCTGCAAAGTTTTGCCAGAAATATGTCCCATGTACTGTCTCAAGGGTAATATCTCCTTTGATTTATGAATTAAAGGACAATTCGACTAATAAGCGAATTGGTCAATTTCATGTAAAGGATTTACTGCCTGACAACACCATGGACGATGTGGATTCTTCAACTTCATCGGAAGAAGATTAGCTTAACAGGGTTGTTTAAGCTAATATCTTCCTGTGTTTGCCTTTAATTAGTTTTATTATGGTATAGTATTTTAGTTTAAATTGTTAATCACCAGATAATGCCTGACCATAGCAATTTTTATCCTTCGGCATGGCTTGATGATTTCTCACGTATTAGTTATTAGGTACCGAATTCTTGTGTAATACCGCTTGTATGAGTTTATTATTATTTTTTTGTATTATAGATTGCATTTGAGTCATTATCGACAAATATTCTCAAATACTAATCCAGCCAGTAGTATTACCAAGTTAATAACCTCCACTTGTACTCTTAGTTTTGTACTCAACCTCTCAGAATAAAAGGGCTGTTGATTATTATATATTAAGATATTTGGATGTGTGGGCTCATACAAGTATTCTTGCTTAATATAGATGGAGCTATGTTACACTACCATATCTTAGATTATGTGTTATATCTTGGATATTTGATTACATACCTATTATTTTTTTTTATTGTTTTTATATCATGTCATTGGATTTGCCATATTGGAAAGAAGTTGTGGTTGTTAATTTGTTATTGGGTTACTTTATTGATATTTGTCACAGGTACCTTAAATACTTTATATTAATTCGGATTCTTACTTCCTCCACAGGATGATTCTGGAATGAATTTGGAATTTTGATTTATAAATGAATTCTTGAGTCCTTCATATTTCTTCTTATGAACTAGTCTGTTAATGCTCAAAGTTGGTGAATACGTGGGTTCGAAGTTCAGCAACTGATCACTGCTATCCGATTTCGTAATCCATGTCTTTCTTGTCAGAGTAGGCAGATGTTTATCCATGATAATATTTCTGGTTGGGAAATGGTGTACAACACTTCCTAACCATTCTTGTGCAATTGTTCCAAATATTCCAGGCACATTTTCACACGATAATAGGGAAGTCTAGTTTGCTTATTTTATGTCTCTTAGTTCATAGTATATTGATGCTTGACTTTCCATAGACGTAGAGTCGTAATGTTAGTGATTAACCCACTGGGACAAATTATTGATTTTCTTTTTAGTAGATTCCCTCTTCTTTCCTTAGGCATTAATTGTTGCTTAGATTCAGGAATATCTCCTGGATAATCCTATGTATGTTCACATGAATATACAGTCTTATGAAAGATTGGGAGCTCGTTCCCGTCATATTTTGTATTTACCATGGAGTCATAGAACTTATAAGTTCATCCTTTATTTTTACTATTTAGTTTCGATAGGCTCATATTACCGGATGAGGGTAGATCTAGAGCTAATTTAGTTAGTTATTTAGTATTAGTGAGAATTGGTCCATAAATCTTCCTGATCGTTCTTCTTTGGATATGCTCCTATAAATCTGGTGTCCATTGCTAGTCCGATTTTGGATTAAGTGTCCGATTCTTCACTTATTTTGTTTATTTGGTTGTATAGGTTCGTATTACCGGATGTGGGTGTACGTAGACCTAATTTATTTATATGATTTAGTATGGATGTGAATTGGTCCATAAATCTTCCTGGTCGTTCTTCATTGGATATGCTTTTGTGAATCTGTTGTCCATTGATAGTCTGACTTTGGATTGAGTGTCTGATTCCACATTTATTTTGGTTAATGTGTTTGCATTCCTTTGGTATGTTCACTATTTATATTAGTTGGTATTGGTGAAAATTATTCTATAAATATTCCTAGTTGTTCTTCTCTGGATATGCTATTACGAATCTGGTGTCCATTGCTAGTCCAATTTAGGATTGAGTGTTTGATTCTTCACTTATTATAGTTATTGATTTCATTGGTGACTTTAGTATATGTACTTGCGTTATGTATGAATTGGCTCTCACCTTTGCCTGGTTGTTCGTCCTTGGATATACTCCTTATAAATCTGATGTCCATGGATAGTTCAACTTTGGATTTACTGCCAATTCGACACTTATTTGTCATTATAAATTATGTCTCATCTTTAGCACTTTTACTAGGACTTCGGGTCATATTTTGCAATTTCCGTTATTTGCTGCAGTGACCATCCTACTTTCCCTTGATTATTAGTGGTGATTATTTGTAATCTTGCGAATCAACGGGGAATGATACACTAAGCACTACTACTCTAGTTTAATATTTTGAGAAAAAAAAAAAAAAAAAATTTTTTTTTAAATAAAATTTTTTTTCTGGTGGTTGAAAGGGAATGTGACGTTCCGCCCCTTATAGAATCGATTATTGATGGGAAGATATTATTTAACTATCCAAAATATTATTTAATTATTTTCAGAATTATTTTCTTTCAATGTTTATTCAAATAGAACTTAAACCCATCTCAGAATTTTTAAATGCTTGATGACGTCACATTTAAAACGTGGCAACATTGGTTTCCCCACTTTGACAGCCAATGCTTAGTAGAGGGGTACGAAGGATTCAGCTGTGAACGTGAGCCTTGGATTGCCATTGTTTCTCGAGTGTTCGGTCTGAATCGTAGTGTGCGGGGTCATTAGACTCAATTATTCACCTCTAATTCTCAGTTCCAAATTGATTAAATATTACAATAAAAGTATAGTGAAGTTATCCAGCAGCAGTGGATTTGAAGAATTTTAGAGCATACTATATCCAATGAGTTCTACCCCGGTAAATACACATTTTATTAAGTATTTTATTCAGCCATTTTGGAAGTCCTTGACATTTGCTAACTAAGTTTCACATAGTCTATTTTCATGGTTTTTTATGTTTTATTTTCATGGATCAAACTCATCTAGAGATAATTCAATATTCGTTGTTAATTTGTGCTTCT